>NC_079199.1:8150183-8167683 GCF_029499605.1 Hyla sarda
ACACATGTTTTGCTATACACATGTTTATTCCCTTTGTGTGTATTGGAACTAAACCAAAAAAGGGAGGGAAAAAAGAAAATTGGACATAATGTCACCAAACTCCAAAAATGGTCTGGACAAAATTATTGGCCCCTTAACTTAATATTTGGTTGCACACCCTTTGGAAAAAATAACTGAAATCAGTGGCTTCCTATAACCATCAATAAGCTTCTTACACCTCTCAGCCGGAATGTTGGACCACTCTTCCTATAACCATCAATAAGCTTCTTACACCTCTCAGCCGGGATGTTGGACCACTCTTCCTATAACCATCAATAAGCTTCTTACACCTCTCAGCCGGGATGTTGGACCACTCTTCCTATAACCATCAATAAGCTTCTTACACCTCTCAGTCGGGATGTTGGACCACTCTTCCTTTACAAACTGCTCCCGGTCTCTTATTGGAAGGCGCCTTTTCCCAACAGTAATTATAAGATCTCTCCACAGGTGATCAATGGGATTTAGATCTGGACTCATTGCTGACACTTCAGAACTCTCCAGCGCTTTGTTGTCGTCCATTTCTGGGGCTTTTTGACGTATGTTTGGGGTCATTGTCCTGCTGGAAGACCCAAGATCTCGGACACAAACCCAGCTTTCTGACCCTGGGCTGTACAGTGCGACCCAAAATCCATTGGTGATCCTCAGATTTTATGATGTCTTGTACACATTCAAGGCCCCCAGTGCCAGAGGCCGCAAAACAACCCAAAACATCATTGACCTCCCCCATATGTCACTGTAGGTTCTGTGTTCTTTTCTTTGTAGGCCTCATTCCGTTTTCGGTAAACAGTAGAATGATGGGCTTTACCAAAAAGCTCTATCTTGGTCTCATCTGTCCACAAGACGTTTTCCCAGAAGGATTTTGGTTACTCAAGTTCATTTTGGTAAAATTTTGTTTTGCTTTTTTATGTCTCTGTGTCAGCAGTGGGGTCCTCCTGGGTCTCCTCCATAGTGGGGTCCTCCTGGGTCTCCTCCATAGTGGGGTCCTCCTGGGTCTCCTGCTATATCGTTTTATTTAATATAAATGTCGACGGATAGTTCACACTGACACTGATGCTCCCTGAGCCTGCAGGACAGCTTGAATATCTTTGGAACTTGTTTGGGGCTGCTTATCCACCATTCGGACTATCCTGCATTGACACCTTTCATATTTTTTTCTCTTCCGTCAGCGCCCAGGGAGATTATCTACAGTGCCATGGGTTGTAATCTTATTGATAATGTTGCGCACTGTGGACAAAGGCAAATCTAGATCTCTGGAGATGGACTTGTAACCTTGAGATTGTTGATATTTTTCCACAATTTTGGTTCTCAAGTCCTCAGACAGTTCTCTTCTCCTCTTTCTGTTGTCCATGCTTAGTGTTGCACACAGACACACAATGCAAAGACTAAGTGAACCTCTCTCCTTTTTATCTGCTTTCAGGTGATTTTTATATTGCCCACACCTGTTACTTGCCCCAGGTGAGTATAAAGGAGCATCACATGCTTGAAACAATCTTATTTGTCCACAATTTTGAAAGGTGCCAATCATTTTGTCCAGCCCATGTTTGGAGTTTGGTGACATTATGTCCAATTTGCCTTTATCTCCTCCCTTTTTTTGGTTTAGTTCCAATACACACAAAGGGAATAAACATGTGTATAGCAAAACATGTTACTGCAATCATTTCCTGTGAGAAATACTTCATTTTCTAGAAAAATTTCAGGGGTGCCAACATTTACCGCCATGACTATCTATCTATCATCGCTCTCTCTCTCTCTCTCATATCCTTCTATCCTCTATACAGAGCTTCAAATCCCCTGGCATAAATGTAGCCAACACTCCATCATTGTCACCACTAGAGGGAGCCGAGTGCATACTGTTCCCCAATAATATAGCAGTTTGTTTCCCTCTAACAGGGGCTGCAGGCAGTAAAAACTCTTTTTCCATTTCTATGTAGGAATTTTGGTAAACCACAATTGAACGAAAAAAACAACACAATAAATACGGGATCCTTGAAATGCGATTTTGCTTTGCATGCTTGGTGTATCCCATTTCTAAGTATAATTTCTTAAATATATTCTTCCTGGAATCACTTGTGTTCCTTAATGCAAAGCAGTCATGTGTTCTATCCTATAGAGCAGTGGTCTTCAACCTGCGGACCTCCAGATGTTTCAAAACTACAACTCCCAGCATGCCCGGACAGCCGATGGCTGTCCGGGCATGCTGGGAGTTGTAGTTTTGCAACATCTGGAGGTCCACAGGTTGAAGACCACTGCTATAGAGCATCAACCTAAACCACAATGGATTTGGCGCATGCAATGTGATCTTAATGTTTACGTTCATTAATTTATATGGAGAAGTCTGTAAATTATATTTCAAGGCAGTGTTTCCCAAACAGTGTGCCTCCAGCTGTTGCAAAACACACTGTTTTAAAAACCCTGATGTAGTGTAATCCTCCGGGCGCGCGTCTAATGCTAAACAGAGTTGTGTTTGCAGTTCAGTACCGCTTATTTTTCTATATGGTTGTAACTAGAGATGAGCGAAGTTACAGTAAATTTGATTCGTCACAAACTTCTCAGCTTGGCAGTTGATGTCTTATCCTGCATAAATTAGTTCAGCTTTCAGGTGCTCCGGTGGGCTGGAAAAGGTGGATACAGTCCTAGGAAAGATTCTCCTAGGAATGTATCCACCTTTTCCAGCCCACGGGAGCACCTGAAAGCTGAACTAATTTATGCAGGATGTCATCAACTGCCGAGCCGATAAGTTTGTGACGAATCGAATTTACTTTAAGTTCGCTCATCTCTAGTTGTAACTAATACCGCTGAATTATCCCTATGCACGCAAGCTATCTATTCCAAATACAGCTCTGCTACATCTGCTTATTCAAGCAATCGAGGTATTACAAATAGGTATTACACATGACACTAAACGTTGCAGGCTTTTCCATGGAATCAAGCAACTTGGTAAAATCTTCCATCTTTGGAACACAGGGCACAGGCTGAGGCCGGATTCACACCACGTGTTTTCAATACAGCTACGGTATACGTTTTCAATTTGAAAACCGTCCAGAACTGTATTGAAAACCGTATATGCCAAAAGATGCATCCGGTTGTGTCTGTTTTGCATCCTGTACAGTTTTGTCAGTTTTTTTTTTTACCTGTACCTATAACTGTAGCCTACCACGGTTTTTGGTCTGGGTGAAAAATCGTATTGAAACCATATACGTTTTTTGTTTTGTTTCTTTTAACATGGGAGTCAATGGGAACCGTACAGAACCGTATGTGCGTACGGTTCCATCCGGTTTTCATTATGTTTTTTGACTTTGCAGTTTTTTTTCTTGGAATTTCAATCAAACAAGTGAAACATTATTCATAATGGAATGAAAAGTTAAAAACGTACTTTTTTGTTTTTCTTAAAAGACGGATGCAACCGGACATAATTTTTTCAACCGTATATGGATTAAAATTTGTCCACACGTTTTAATACAGTTTAGTCAGGTTTTGAGGAATCCGTTTTTTAAAATCAAAAATGTGATACGGGAACTGTACTGCAAAAACGTGGTGTGAACCCGGGATAAATCAGGATGTGGGAAATAGGTGGAGGCATCCGATGCTTCAAATATTCTTAATATTCGGCTCAGACGTCTTTAGGCAAGGATTCATCAGTCAATGACAAGGTGGAAAGTCGGCATTCTGATCTGTACGAACATACTTTAGTGAGGTAGAATAAGAACTAAATGTTTATGGGCGATGGTGCAATAGGTCATCTTAGTTCCCCCATCCCGTAAGGGCACATCCTGCCCATAACTTTCAGCTATCTATCCTATAGAGCAGTGGCCTCCAACCTGCGGACCTCCAGATGTTTCAAAACTACAACTCCTGGGAGTTGCAGTTTTGCAACATCTGGAAGTCCGCGGGTTGGAGACCACTGCTATAGAGCCTCACTCTAAACCACAATGGATTTGACGCATGCCTGTGATCTAAGAATTTCAGGGTTTCTATAGGTTTTTGTTCTGTTATATTGCTTATAAGGGTACTCCCCTGGAAAAAAATGTTTTAAATCAACTGGAGCCAGAAAGTTAAACAGTTTTGTACATGACTTCTATTTAAAAATCTTAATCCTTCCAGTACTTATCAGCCGCTGTATGTTCCAGAGGAAGATCTTTTCTTTTTGAATTTCCTTTTTAGTCTGACCACAGTGCTCCCTGCTGACACCTCTGTCCATGTCAGGAACTGTCCAGAGCAAGATAGGTTTGCTATGGGGATTTGCTCCTACTCTGTCCGGGCATGCTGGGAGTTTTAGTTTTGCAACAGCTGGAGGTTCCCTGTTTTTCGTTTTATAGATTCGTCATTCGCAGGATCGGACCCCACGCGATCTGAAACTTATCTCCTATCCTTAGGATAGGAGATAAGTTTTTCAGCACTGGACTACCCCTTTAATAGTTCAGACATTTAAGCAGGTAGCGATACCAAATGTTTAAGGATTTTTTTTCCACCTGTTTGTAAAATAGGGAGAGGGGCTTTTTTTTATTTCATTTTTATTCTTTTTAACCATTTAAGATTATTATTTTTTTTTTTTAAGTCTCCATAGGGGATCATTTATAGCAATCTGTGGATTGCTATTACTGTTCAGTGCTATCTGTGATCCACTTTTACAGCCTGCCTCTGCGGGTAGACTAAACAAGATCATCCCGAAGTGAAATGGAGCAAGTAAGGAAAGCTATGGTCACATTTTTCACTCATCCCAGCGGTCGGACACTAATGTCTTAACGTACACTAACTCTTTGCACTAAAATGTATGTACAAAGTGACCTCACCAGCAGAATAGTGAGTACAGCTCTGGAGTATAATACAGGATATAACTCAGGATCAGTACAGGATAAGTAATGTAATGTATGTACACGGTGACCTCACCAGCAGAATAGTGAGTACATCTCTGGAGTATAATACAGGATATAACTTAGGATCAGTACAGGATAAGTAATGTATTGTATGTACACGGTGACCTCACCAGCAGAATAGTGAGTACATCTCTGGAGTATAATACAGGATATAACTCAGGATCAGTAGTGTAATGCATGCACACAGTGGCCCTGATTTACTATTGTGTTCCTGACTTGTTTTTATTGGGTTTTGTGCTACAATTGTGCCTGCACCAAAAAAATAAAACATCTAGATTTTCACAGTCACGAGAAAACCCATGAAAGGGGTGTGGCTTTATTGATTCAGAAATACCCAACCTCTTTATTACCTTCCCCAAAAAATTATGTGAATATATGGCTGGAAACGGTTACCAAGAAAAAGATGGTCCTGTGCGTCCCTATAGTAAATAAAAGTGAAATCATGCAAGTCTGAAATATTACACACAAAAAAATGAAGGGTTTCCCCCTGATAACCTAGAGCAGTGTTTCCCAATCCAGTGTGTATCCAGCTGTTGCAAAACTACAACTCCCAGCATGCCCGGACAGCCTTTGTCTGGGAGTTGTGGTTTTGCAACAGCTGAAGGCACCCTGGTTGGGAAACCCTGCTCTAGATTCATCAAACATTGAAGTAATAGCCTAAAAGAGTATTGTACTCACCGTAAAATCTTTTTCTAGTCTTCATTGTACGTAACACACGAGCCCAGTAAAGGTAAACTTGTATGAAACTTTATTTACAACACAATTAAACTGTGAGGTATGAAATAACATTTACAATAAAACAAAGACAAATGTAGTTTACAGAGAACAAGTATAACCAAACTTCACAAAAGGAGTCTAGCCCTGCTGCCAAAGAATGGGTATCTTAGGGCTCTCAGTGTGTAATAGAGGAGACTCTGCATGGCATAAGCCCTCCATCTATTGTGATCAAGTCCTTAAAGGGGTACTCCAGTGGAAAAACTTTTTTCTTTTTTTTTTTTAAATCAACTGGTGCCAAAAAGTTAAAAAATTTGTAAATGACTTCTATTAAAAAATCTTAATCCTTCCAGTACTTATCAGCTGCTGTATACTACAGTGGAAATTCTTTTCTTTTTGGATATCTTTTCAGTCTGACCACAGTGCTCTCTGCTGACACCTCTGTCCATTATAGGAACTGACCAGAGCAAGAGAAAATCCCCATAGCAAACATATGCTGACTGGACAGTTCCTAAAATGGACAGAGGTGTCAGCAGAGAGCACTGTGGACAAGACAAAAAAAGAAATTCAAAAAGAAAAGAATTTCCTCTGTAACATACAGCTGCTAAAAGTACTGGAAGGGTAAAGATTTTTTTAATAGAAGTGATTTACAAATCTGTCTAACTTTCAGGCACCAGTTGATTTAACAAAAAAAAATTCAAAAAATATATATAGTTTTCCAGTGGAGTAACCCTTTAAGACTGTGTTTCCCAACCAGGGTGCCTCCAGATGTTTCAAAACTACAACTCCCAGCATGCCTGGACAGCCAAAGGCTGTCCAGGCATGCTGGGAGTTGTAGTTTTGCAACACCTGGAGGCACCCTGGTTGGAACACCTTCCTTAAGAGGTAAAGAGAAGGACCCTGGTTTCTGATTCGCCTGTACCTGCTTACATAGTCCATATCTATGATGAGAAATACACAAAGAAGAGGAAGGAGGAGCACCGTGGCTCAGGATTCAAGATTCGTCTGGGTGCTCAGCATTCGGGGGCAGACCTACCCCCAATGTAATATCCACAAAGAAGCAGAAGCGGCACTCCAAAATCACAACAAATCACGGTTTATTCACTCATCTGTGTAAGGCGACGTTTCGGCTTATCCTTAAAGCCTTTCTCAAGCATGCTTGAGAAAGGCTTTAAGGATAAGCCGAAACGTCGCCTTACACAGATGAGTGAATAAACCACGATTTGTTGTGATTTTGGAGTGCCGCTTCTGCTTCTTTGTGGATATGATGCGAAATACATGTATAAAATTGTGTTCCACAAAAACTGTGGCTCTCCAGATGCTGTAAAATGTCAAGCACCATATGTTAAAGTTTGTAAAGCTGGAGAGCTACAGGTTAAGAAACACTGCCATACAGCAGTGTTATCCAAACAGTGTCTTCTCCAGCTGTTGCAAAACTACAACTCCCAGCATGCCCGGACAGCCGAAGGCATGCTGAGAGTTGTAGTTTTGCAACAGCTGGAGACGCCGTTTGGAAAATGCTGCCTTACAGTATGTATTCTCATCAATAGATATGCACTGTGTTAAAGAATCTGCTTACTGTAGTAAACACTTAAAGGAGAACTCCGGTACTTAAAAGGGGCACTCTGGTGGAAATTTTTATTTATTTATTTATTTTTTTTTTTTATCAACTGGTGATTTTTAAATTTCTTCTATTAAAAAATCTTAATCCTTCCAGTACTTATCAGCTGCTGTATAATACAGAGTAAGTTAATTTCTTTTTGAATTTCCTTTCTGTCTGACCACAGTTCTCTCTGCTGACACCTCTGTCCATATTAGGAACTGTCCAGAGCAGGAGAGGTTTGCTATGGGGATTTGTTCCTGCTCTGGACAGTTCCTGACATGGACAGAGGTGTCAGCAGAGAGTACTGTGGTCAGACTGGAAAGAAAATTCAAAAAGAAAAGAACTCCCTCTGTATTATACAGCAGCTGATAAGTACAGGAAGGATTAAGATTTTTAAATAGAAGTCATTTACAAATCTGTTTAACGTTCTGGCACCAGTTGATTTGAAAAAAAACATTTTTTTTCAACGGAGAACCCCTTTAACTGCTTATCCATGAGGAGAGCCGGGGCGCCAGGCAGGAGATGGCGGGGGTCGGACCCCACATGATCAGCCACGTAATTATTCCTTATCCTGTGGATAGGAGATAAGATGTTAAGTACTGGAGTTCCACTTTAATGCATATATGCACAATCCTAGGGTATGAAGTACTGTTTTAATGTATTCTTTACCATTTCATAGTGCTAAAAGTTTTTCTCCACAAAGCAACTGCATTACGTTTTTCACAGGAGTGCAGTAATGACAGTGCTTGCCAATGAGATTTCACCACTTGGCGTTGGTGAAGGAAGATGGCACCTCTATCCCTGATACAGAAAGATGTCAGTCACACAATGACAAGAGTATAAACCGAGCATCTTCAAGAATAAGGGCCACCGGCTATTGGAAACAATTCACAGAACTGATCTAGAGGTTACCTCAGTCTTTCTTAAATGCAAATGCTGAAAGCTTGTTACTTGTCGAGTTTTCGAAAGGTTTGCGTTTTTTAGAGGCTGCATTCTGTTCGGCTGCGTCTCCATCTGGACCTTCATGAGATTCTCTATTTTCTTGTTCCTCTCGTTTCCTCTTCTTTAGGTCAGCGGAGTCGTCTCCTTTAGCTTTTTCTGTCCAGATCTAAAGGGAGGAAATTATATAAAAGGTTAGAAATTACACTGGGGAGAATTTATCATTGTCTGTGTAAATAAAGTTCTTTATACCCCTGTTTTTCTGGGCGTACGTCATGTGTACTTCCCCCACATTTATCATAGAGGTGCACGTTCTTCATAAATAGCAAAATAGCTGAGATATAGACAAGTTTCTTAGTGATGTCCAGGCTGAGTGTTTGGGCAAAAACATTTAGCAAAAATAAAAAAGAATAAAAAAATTTCAATAGATAAATCGCCAGCCAGTGCTGGCAATTTACCGGCAAAAAACAGGGTAAAACAAACCCAAAAAATATATAAAAATACCCCCATGGTGTGTCTTGTTCCTGTAGAATGGTGATCTTCAACTGGGTCATTTTTTTTTTTGTTCCGAACGCTGGAGCCGGGAGCTCGTGATGTCATAGCCCCGCCCCCCAAAACTGTTGAACCCCGTAAAAATCTTTGCCAATCTCAGAAAATTAAAGTGTCCATGTCATTTGAAAATGTATACAGACATGTCAAAGCTTTGGTGAGAATTAGTACAACCCAGGAGAAACACATGGCTGAGCTTTTCTTTTCCCTGGAAGAGAAGGCCTCCATAGACTTACTATAGAATCTGTCTCCCAGCTCATTCTAAAGATTAGTTTGGGGGGCCTGAACAACAGACCCCGGGGCCAATGTTAACAGAAGTTTTAAGGGGGCTAGTGCTGTAACATTGGGGTCCTGGATTTGAATTATATCAACATCCACATGGAGAAAAAAGGGGTTGTCCAGAATTAGGAAAACATGGTTCTTTCCTCTAACAGTGTTTCCCACAGCCTTTGGATGTCTGGGCATGCTGGGATTTGTAGTTTTGCAACAGCAGGAGGCACCCTGGCTGTGAAACACTGGTCTAACAGTCCCACACTTGACCAAAGGTTACGTTACATCTCAGTAGATATGAGCTGCAATACCAGATACAACATATAGACAGGCATGGTGCTGTTCCAGGAACAAAGTAACCATGTTTCACTTAACCCGGATAAATCCTTTAAAGGGGTACTCCGCTGCTCAGCGTTTGGAACAAACGCCCCCTTCCATAGACTTGCATTGAGGGAGCGAGTTGTGCGACATTATGAGGGGGCGGGGCTATGACGTCACAAGCTCCCGGCGGCGGCTCCAATGTTCGGAACAGTTTGTTCCAAACACTGATCAGCGGAGTACCCCTTTAAAGCTCCACTACAGAAGATTTATCGCCCTGTTATCAAACGTTCATTTGGCGGCTGATGGCAACTTTTATGTGGGCATAAAAAAAAATTATAATTTGTCGGAGCACATCGCTCAGGTCATGTTCTGCCCACAATGGAGAGTGAATGGCCACAAAAATAATCGATCTTCCAATAATTGCCCGGTGTAAATTGTCAATCAGCGCTCAGGCAGCTCTCTAATAGGACCGTTCGTGTGAATTTATTCCCATACCACAAACACATCCTCGGGTTAACTGCGTTGGTTAGTTGTCCCTGCTGTGAGTATATGAGATAAGGAAATTAGATTGGGACGCCATCTGGGGACAGGTGTGAGTGATGCCAATCTCTGTACTGTAGAGCAAGTGGAATATTGGCACAACACAAAATAAAGATCTACATTAGCCGGGTGCTAATGTTGAGTAACTAATTTTTGTGTTACATCAACCAATTGCAGAAACGCTAAAAAAATTAAATAAAAATCTAATCATTAAGTTATTACCCAGCACCAGACTGACCTCTGACACCAGGTCCAGATGCTGCATGTGTTACTTGACTATTTTGCTTTGGATTTTACCTTATGAACTGCAGTATGTTCTGTTCTGTTCCCAGCACATGGGGGCTTAAAAGGGGTTATTC
The DNA here is from genome assembly GCF_029499605.1 of Hyla sarda. Lineage (NCBI taxonomy): Eukaryota > Metazoa > Chordata > Amphibia > Anura > Hylidae > Hyla > Hyla sarda. The sequence continues at coordinate 8,160,392 of NC_079199.1, forward strand.
AGGAAAAAAATGTTTTTATTTATCAACTGGCTCCAGAAAGTTAAACAGATTTGTAAATTACTTCTATTAAAAAATCTTAATCCTTTCAGTACTTATGAGCTGATGACGTTGAGTTGTTCTTTTCTGTCTGGCAACAGTGTTCTCTGCTTGTCTCAGGAACTGCACAGAGCAGAAGAATTTTGCTGTGGGGATTTGTTTCTACTCTGGACAGTTCCTGAGACATGTGACATCAGAGAGCACTTAGAAAAGAACAACTCAACTTCAGCAGCTCATAAGTAATGAAAGGATTAATATTTTTTAATAGAAGTAATTTACAAATCTGTTTAACTTTCTGGAGCCAGTTGATTATATATATATATATATATATATATATATATATATATATATATACCACTAAACAGCATTAAAGGGGTACTCTGCCCTTGGACATGTTATCCCCTTTCCAAAGGATAGGCGATAACATGTCTGATCGCGGGGGTTTGGTTGCTGGGACCCCCTGCGATCCCTGGGCCGGTGCTGCTGTGTTACTGTCATGGATGCCTGGGGCTTCCGTGACGCGACGCCCCCTCTTAATGTCTATGGGAGGGATGTCAAGACTAGTACACAGCAGTCATGCCTCCTCCCATACACATGAATGGAGGGGGCGTGGTGGCTGTGATCGCTAGTTTTCTGCCCGAGTTCTCTCCGTGCACCAGATGACTAGGCTACTGTGGCGGAGATCGTAGGGATCCCCAGTGGCGGGACTCCTGTGATCAGACATGTTATCCCATAGATAACCCTAGTCATCTGGTCACAGGAGTCCCGCCACTGGGGATCCCTACGATCTCCGCCACAGTAGCCTAGTCATCTGGTGCACGGAGAGAACTCGGGCAGAAAACTAGCGATCACAGCCACCACGCCCCCTCCATTCATGTGTATGGAAGGAGGCATGACTGCTGTGTACTAGTCTTGACATCCCTCCCATAGACATTAAGAGGGGGCGTCACGTCATGGAAGCCCCAGGCTTCCATGACAGTTTTTTTTTTTTTTTTTTTTTTTAATATGAAGAAATAAACTTGGAATTTTACCCAGCCTTGGGAGCCGGAACTTCCTTTCCTTCTCTGTGATTACTCCACCTGAGGACTTGGCCTCAGAGATTCATCCGAAGCTCCCGCTGGTTCAGGTGTATTGTGCCACGATTCCTTGCATCTTGGATACGACTGGGTAAGCTGATATACCTCCTTTTTTCTATTGACTAGTCTTGACATCCCTTCCATAGACATTAAGAGGGGGCGTCACGTCACGGAAGCCCCAGGCTTCCATGACAGTAACACAGCAGCACCGGCGCAGGGATCGCAGGGGGTCCCAGCAGCCAGACATGTTATCGCCTATCCTTTCGATAGGGGATAACATGTCCAAGGGCAGAGTACCCCTTTAATGCTGAAAAACCCAGCCATTTGTTTTAAATTGTTAACAGCTGTGGATGTGCAGTGTGAAATCTACTGCATCTGGACTTATCTCCAAAACTGAGCTCTTACAATCCACTTCACAAGTCAACCCACAGTGCATACAAGTAAAGCAGTGTTTCCCAAAGCGTGCCTAAAGTTGTTGTAAAACTACAAATCCCAGCATGCCCCGACAGCCTTTGGCTGTTGGGGCATGCTAGGATTTGTAGTTTTGCAACAGCTGGAACCTTACTGGTTGGAAAACACAGACATAAAGGCTGCAAGTTTGACTTTCTGTTCACCACCTATCATGACCTCAAGATATACGTCACTTACCATCCTGTCTTCATTAGTCAGTGCCCTGAAACGGCTCATGCCCTCCTTAATAATTTCAGACTCATCGAGTTCAGGATTCTCAGACAAGATACTCTGACGGTTCTCGTCCAGCCATAGCTGGAAGCCAGTTTTAGATCTGCAATGTAAATTGAGATCATGAAGAGCATTGTACATATAGACCAAACTTAAATGTCACTTGTGGAGAAGCAACTGCGACATATTGTTGCTGCAAAAATAACTGTAGTTATTACAAGGGTTACTGACATGTCAAAAGTTTAGATCCTGAGAGTCCTGCTGCAAACGCTGGCTATAGTCTAGTGAAATGCGCTTCACGTCCCAGCTGGCCGCCTAGTTCTGTGTTTTGGACCCACTTCCAGTTTTGGTAAAAGTACTGACCAAAATGAAGCCATGAAAACTGTGTGAACCCAGCCTTACAGTAAACGTTAGGAAAACAACCAATGTAACACTAAATGTATCCATAGGCTTCTGTAGCAAAACATTTTTACTTTTGGTTTTAACACCTGGCCAGTTAAACAGGTTGTCCACAGTATAAGGGATAAGTGTCTGATTCACTGGGGGTCCGAGTACTGGGACCCCTCCTGATTTTTAAAACGGCACCTGGCTCCCAGAAAGCGACCGTGCTGCAGATGGCACGCAATCCATTCAATACTATTCTATGGGAGAGCAGACGATACCCGAGTACAGGAATCGTGCATCTCCAGCGCTCCCATAGAAATGAATGGAGCATGTGCCATCGCCAACATAGGTTCGCTCTCAGAGCCAGGCGCACTTTCCTGGAGACCATAAGGCTCCAAGTGGTTGAATCCCCCCCCCCCCCCCCTTCCCATGATCAGACCCTTATGCCACAATCCTGTACATAGGCAATCAGTTATTTCTCAATGGACAACCCCTGTTAAAATAAATAAACAAATAAAAATACATATATACATATCATCTGGTGCCAGAAAGTTAAACAGATTTGTAAATTACTTCTATTAAAAAAATCTTAATCCTTCCAGTACTTATAAGCTGCTATATGTTGCACAGGAAGTTCTTTTCTTTTTGAATTTCCTTACTGCCTGACCACAGTGCTCTCTGCTGACATCTCTGTTCATTTAAGGAACTGTCCAGAGTAGGAGCAAATCCCCATAGCAAACCTCTCCTGCTCTGGACAGTTCCTGACATGGACAGAGGTGTCGGCAGAAAGCACTGTGGTCAGAAAGAAAATAAATTCAAAAAGAATAGAACTTCCTGTGGAGCATACAGCCGCTGATAAGTACTGGAAGGATTAATATTTTTTTTAATAGAAGTCATTTACAAATCTGTTTAACTTTCTGGCCCCAGTTGATTTAAAAAATAATAATAATTGTTTTCCACCGGAGTACCCCTTTTAATAATATTGAGTACCTATGAGTGACCTGTGCTACTGTATGGCATCTGTCATGGCCTCTGTTAAACATATATGTTGGGAGTTAACCAAAGGCCATGAACATGATGTAAACCGGAGCTGACCAGAATCGTTGTATAAGCGTATTCAACATTCCTGCTGATGCAATACGCAAAGATGATTTTTCCTTTTTGCCTTTGATGTTCCTGTTTTGCTAATATTTTCTTGTCACTCTACAGACAGGCGGTTCTAATTATATGGATTTATTATACGTGGAGCCAAAAAAAAATCTGTTTCTTATTAAAAGTGAATACAATTGCCATGTTTATGAACAGAAGCAGAAGTCTGGAGTTTGAGGCAAATGCAGTCTTAGTAAACTCCTGAAGGAATTAAAGGGGTACTCCCGTGGAAAACTTTTTTTTTTTTTTTTTAAATCAACTGGTGCCAGAAAGTTAAACAGATTTGTAAATAACTGCTATTAAAAAATCTTAATCCTTCCTGTACTTTTTAGGGGCTGTATACTACAGAAGAAATGCTTTTTCTTTTTGGATTTCTCTGATGTCATGACCACAGTGCTCTCTACTGACCTCTGCTGACCATTTTAGAAACTGTCCAGAGCTGCATATGTTTGCTATGGGGATTTTCTCCTGCTCTGGACAGTTCCAAAAATTGACAGCGGAGGTCAGCAGAGAGCACTGTGTTCGTGACATGAGAGAAATCCAAAAAGAAAAAGCATTTCTTCTGTAGTATACGGCCCATAAAAAGTACAGGAAGGATTAAGATTTTTTAATAGAAGTAATTTACAAACCTGTTTAGCTTTCTGGCACCAGTTGATAAAAAAATAAATAAATAAAAAGGGGGGGGGGGGGGGGGGAGTACCCCTTTAAAGAACAGAAGTGGTCTCCAAATTTAGGACTTCCAGCTTTAGCAAAACAACAACTGCCAGCATGTTTAGTCCAGTGTTTCCTAACTAGGCTGCCTCCAGCTGTTGCAAAACTACAACTCCCAGCATGCCCGGACAGCCGCTGGCTGTCCGGGCATGCTGGGAATTGTAATTTTGCAACAGCTGGAGGCACACTGGTTGGGAAACACTGCCTTGTTTTACAAGAGCTGGAGGTCCACACTCTGGAGACCACAGCCATAGACGCATACAGCAGCTCAATAACCTGGCCTCTAAAGTAAGGCAAAGGTTGTGAGGAGGGTCTCTCCAGGGGTGTTGTCTAGCCAATGGGAATGCAGGATTTACATCCTTCTGCATCCAAATAATTGTTCCAAGGCAAACCACGTCACTTGTTGTTACACATAACTGTAAGGAACAGAGAGACACCCGATATTGTATATTTATAAAACTGAGAAGGACTAGAGGTGGAGATGGGGGAACCAAAAACATCAAATCCTACCTTTTAGGTTCAGTTTTCTCTTGAATTGGCTGTGGTGTGGGATTTTCCTTTTCTTGCATTTTCTTTGCAGTGGATTTGGGTTGGGTATTTTGGAATAATGTAGCCTGACCCTGAAAAATATTAAGTTGTCAAATTTGATTTTTTTTTCCAGAAAATACTGTTTATTCACATATGGTAATGAGCCTGCTTGACGCACGGTGTTGGTAAATTAAAACCATTGCCTATTTGTCTCCAGGTGAAGGTGTTCCCATGAACTTCAATTCTATGTGGTGTAGGCAATGGACATCTTATTAGCCCAGTGCTTTCCAAGCAGGGTACCTCCAGATGCTGCAAAACTACAACTCCCAGCATGTCCAGACAGCCAAAGGCTGTGAGTTGTAGTTTGGCAACAGCTGGAGGCACTGTCTTGGCCAACAAGTGGAGAGCGTACCTCAAAAGTATTTTATACATATACTCAGTAGGGATCGACTGATATTGATTTTTTAGGGCTGATACCGATACCCTGTGGAGGTTAGAGCCGATAGCCAATAACTTATACCGATATTCTGGACGTTGAGGACGTCAATCGTCATTGCGCAGCGCACAGCGTAACACAGGACGCCGCAGGAGCCAGAAGTAGCCCAGGCCCAGGTAATTATAAAATCAGGGATGGGGGAGGCAATGGGGCGGCGGCGGTCTCTGGCCGGGGGCGGTGGTGGGTGCATTATCGGCAAGGTAATTGCCGATAACGTCCAAAATCGTTAATATCAACCGATAATGTCGGCCAAACAGATAATCGGTCGATCCCTAATACTCAGTATAACTCAAGAGCGCTATACAGTCTATTACCTGGACTAGGAACCTACAGATCAGATCATTACCTGCTTAGACTTTGCTCTTGGAGCCAGAGGCTTAATGACCAGAGAATCGGACTTGCTTGCAGACTGGTTTGCAGCCATGGGAGTTTTCTTTGTTAATTTAGTCATGTTATCCAGGATGCGGGATGAGCTGCCGGCCAGTGCTGGGCTCCTCTGACTTGCTGATACCTATTAAAGGAATTACTCACGTTATTATCTTCACATCTTTATATAATACTTACGTTTAGCACAACTGTTAGGGAAAAAAAGTTTTAAAGAAAGACCAACTAATTCATACAAAACAAGGCTTCAGCCTCAAAACAAAAAGGTTTATAAGCTTTACTGACAAGATCAGTGACGTATTGGAGAGCTTCAGTATGAGATTTCTTTACCATGACTCATCTGTCCTCTGACATTATCTAGGCTAATAACATGAGACATTATTCCTCTGTACACAAACCCAAGAGCTAAAGTTCAAAATATCTGAACTTGTCATCTCCCTCGCCCCCCACCTCTATTCTACAATCCAAATTGTTATTTGAGCTTATATATGCATACAGACACATATACACATACATATACAGTGTCATGGTTGTAAATGTTGGCACCCCTGAAATTTTTCTACAAAATGAAGTATTCCTCACAGGAAAGGATTGCAGTAACACATGTTTTGCTGTACACATGTTTATTCCCTTTGTGTGTATTGGAACAAAACCAAAAAAGGGAGGAGAAAAAGTCAAATTGGACATAAATGTCACCAAACTCCAAAAATGGGCTGGACAAAATTATTGGCACCCTTAACTTAATATTTGGTTGAACACCCTTTGGACAAAATAACTGAAATCAGTGTCTTCCTATAACCATCAATAAGCTTCTTACACCTCTCAGCCGGAATGTTGGACCACTCTTCCTATAACCATCAATAAGCTTCTTACACCTCTCAGCCGGAATGTTGGACCACTCTTCCTATAACCATCAATAAGCTTCTTACACCTCTCAGCCGGAATGTTGGACCACTCTTCCTATAACCATCAATAAGCTTCTTACACCTCTCAGCCGGAATGTTGGACCACTCTTCCTATAACCATCAATAAGCTTCTTACACCTCTCAGCCGGGATGTTGGACCACTCTTCCTTTAAAAACTGCTCCAGGTCTCTTATTGGAAGGCGCCTTTTCCCAACAGTAATTTTAAGATCTCTCCACAGGTGTTCAATGGGATTTAGATCTGGACTCATTGCTGACACTTCAGAACTCTCCAGCGCTTTGTTGTCTCCATTTCTGGGGCTTTTTGACGTATGTTTGGGGTCATTGTCCTGCTGGAAGACCCAAGATCTCGGACACAAACCCAGCTTTCTGACACTGGGCTGTACAGTGCGACCCAAAATCCATTGGTGATCCTCAGATTTTATGATGTCTTGTACACATTCAAGGCCCCCAGTGCCAGAGGCAGCAAAACAACCCAAAACATCATTGACCTCCCCCATATTTCACTGTAGGTACTGTGCTCTTTTCTTTGTAGGCCTCATTCCATTTTCAGTAAACAGTAGAATGATGTGCTTTACCAAAAAGCTCCATCTTGGTCTCATCTGTCCACAAGACGTTTTCCCAGAAGGATTTTGGCTTATTCATTTTGGCAAAATGTAGTCTTTCTTTTTTATGTCTCTGTGTCAGCAGTTGGGTCCTCCTGAGTCTCCTGCCATAGCATTTCAATGTCGACGGATAGTTCGCACTGACACTGATGCTCCCTGAGCCTGCAGGACAGCTTGAATATATTTGGAACTTGTTTGGGGCTGCTTATCCACTATCCGGCCTATCCTGTGTTGACACCTTTCATCAATTTTTCTCTTACGTCCACGCCCAGGGAGATTAGCTACAGTGCCATGGGTTGCAAACTTATAGACACACTGT
>NC_079199.1:8172683-8297470 GCF_029499605.1 Hyla sarda
TATGATGAAATCGAGACGTACTGCAGCAACAGTCTCAAATAGACATCTACATCAGCTTTTTCCAACCAGGGTGCCTCCAGCTGTTGCAAAACTACATCTCCCAGCAAAGGTTGTCTGGGCATGCTGGTCCACTGGTTGGGAAAAACTGCTCTACATCAAGATTCTCAGGTTATAATTAATGAAAAGCAGAAAAATGCTTTATTGTTTCCTAGAAAGACCAAGAGTGGCAAGAGAGGTTTGCCACTTGTGACTCTTATTGTTATGTCTTTTTGTCTATTTACCCCTTTCCCCCTTTTTCCACACTTAGGAATTAGGAGTGTTCTTTGTATTAGGACTGGTAGGTAGGCCATCACCTGTACCCCACTTCCCTATCCCCAATTTGTCATTTTTGTGTACCGCATCATTAGTTCTTGAATTAAAAGTTATGTTTAAATTTTATCTAAGCCTTATTGGTAACTCTTATGTTGGTTCTATTTTTGATACAATTCTACCAAGGGCATAATATCATAGTGGGTCCTGGTACCCCCACTGGTTGCCAGAAGTGCGTATTTTTTATTTCCTAGAAAGACCAAGGTTACATTTTACTTTAGAAACATGTTAATAGATTGCAGGTTAAAGATCACTGGACCAGAACCGTGAAATGTAGCAAAGGACAAACAGAAAACAGCGCACACACAGGAACAAACTTCAAAGGGAAACTGCTACAGTATAGGGTAATATGCTTTGAAGTCCCACAACGCCTTGTATATGAAAGCTTCAGGAAAAAGAGTTCTCACAGCGCTCTTCAAGCTACATAAATTATATACAGATATAGACCTGTCACTACAACCAATGATAAAGAAAAAAAAACAGGCCTTACTGACCATAGAATAAATGGAAAATCCTTTCACTGATCAAATATTCTATATATACTGGCTCCATCTAATGGTTGAAGTGAGGGACTGAAAATAAGCACTGCTGAAGATGAACACCAAAGTTATGACTCTTCTAGGTCAGAGGTCTCCAACCTTTAGGTCACCAGCTATTGAGCAACTACAACTCTCAGCATGCCCTGGAGGCTTCACCTATCAAGGCATGCAGTAAGTTGTAGATTTGCAACAGCTGCAGAGCCACAGGTAGAGTACTGCTCTAAACTATATAGTAAACAAGCAGAAGGATAAGAACATCTCAGCATAAATAAATACAATTATTAACATTATATGGTATTACTAGTACAGTGATCCCTCACCATACGATGGTAATTCGTTCCAAATGAACCATCGTTAGTTGAAACCATTGTATGTTGAGGCATCCTTGCACTAATAATATAAAAAGATATACTCACGTGTCCCCGCCGCTCCGGACCATCACCACTGCCCAGGATGACGCTCTCCATCGTTGTCGCTGCATCCCCGGGGTGCTCCGAATCGTCACTCTTTTGGATGACGGGACGGCGTGCGCGGCGACGTGATGACGATGAAGGAGAGCAACGGCGATGCAGGGGATCCTGAAGAGAACGGTCCGGAGCGTGGGGGCAGGTGAGTGACACTCACCACAGCACACGGGGCACCTTAAACGGCTATCCGGTGGCATATGAAGCAGTCTGTGCTGCCGGATAGCCGTTTATGCGATGGCCCCAACATACAAAAGCATCGTATGTTGATGCTGCCTTCAACATGCGATTGCCTCTGAGTGTGTTGAAATTTATTGTATGTCGGGGCGGGGGGGGGGGGGGGGGGGGGGTGTCACTGTACATAGTAAATGTATCAATGAGTTCAGAGCAAAGTTATTCTGCAGGACCCAAAAAATAACTTGCTAAATGCAAGTCAAGAGTTATGGATTCCAGAGGATAAAGAAGCTATTGCTTTGATTAAGGATAATTTGAATGGCCAGTGTTGACATGTGAGTACAGATTATTACTAATCCTCAATCTCCTGAAAGCAGGACCATGACGCTTTATGCAGTGGTAATTGTAACAATACTCTTCTTGATTGTACATTTAAGAGTTCTTCTTAAGAGGAGCTAATCGCTTAATCTTATCAACCATATATATGTGGATTCCTGCAGAACACCTTAAAAAACATGCAAGTTTACAGGAACATGAAACCACCCACAAGTAACCAGAAGGGTTTCTTGTACACAGGTAGATTGTTGCACGTTTAAGTATGTGTCAACTACATAAGTAGGTCAATGCTCCTTAAAGGGGTACTCCGTTGCTCAGCGTTTGGAACAAACTGTTCGAATGTTGGAGCCAGTGTCGGGAGCTTGTGACATCATAGCCCCGACCTCTCATGACGTCACGCCCCACCCCCTCAATTCAAGTCTATGGGAGGGGGCGTGGCAACTGCCACGCCCCCTCCCATAGACTTGCATTGAGGGGGCTGGGCATGGCATCAAGAGGGGCGGGGCTATGACGTCACAAGCTCCCGGCGCCGACCCCAGCGTTCAAACAGTTTATTTCCAAACTCTGAGCAGCGGAGTACCCCTTTAAAAGGACCATTAAGAAAGCCTGAGTTGTCAGGAATGAACAGCTGCACCACTGCTTCATTGTTCGTGCAGCTGCTGTTCACCATTACTGTTGGTGCTGAAAACGTGCTGATAAAAAATTTAGATTTTTGTGCTCGAATAAAAGATGCGTCTAACTTGCGTTTGCTCTTTCTTTAGCAATTACAGGGCTGTAATTAGGACAAAAAGTTCCGACAAACATTTATTTGGCTGATAATAACGTGCATGGACAAAGTGCAGTGAGTGAGGGTGGGCTAGCAGTCCTTTGTGCTCTCTTCTGTTTGATAGGACAAGAGAGAGCACAGAGGAGTCCTATCACACAGGAGAGAGCACAGAGGAGTCCTATCAGACAGGAGAGAGCACAGAGGAGTACTATCACACAGGAGAGAGCACAGAGGAGTGCTATCAGACAGGAGAGAGCACAGAGGAATGCTATCAGACAGGAGAGAGCACAGAGGAATGCTATCAGACAGGAGAGAGAACACAGAGGAGTCATATTAGACAGGAGAGAGCACAGAGGAGTACTATCACACAGGAGAGAGCACAGAGGAGTCCTATTAGACAGGAGAGAGCACAGAGGAGTCCTATCAGACAGGAGAGAGCACAGAGGAGTCCTATCAGACAGGAGAGAGCACAGAGGAGTCCTATCAGACAGGAGAGAGCACAGAGGAGTCCTATCAGACAGGAGAGAGCACAGAGGAGTCCTATCAGACAGGAGAGAGCACAGAGGAGTCCTATCAGACAGGAGAGAGCACAGAGGAGTCCTATCAGACAGGAGAGAGCACAGAGGAGTCCTATCAGAAAGGAGAGAGCACAGAGGGGTCCTATCAGAAAGAAGAGAGGATCCGATCTCCCATTTCGGAAGCCTATCGCTGTCGGGGGAAAATTCCTCCCTTCAGGGTTGTGGTTCATTCTACCCGTTTCTGTTGGGGCATCCTGGGCTCTCCAGAACAAGGCCTCTTTGCACACTTTCTCGAGGTTCTACAGAGTTCATACTTTCGCATCAGCTGATGCTGGTCTGGGCCGTAAACTGCTGCAGGCGGCACAGCCGTCTGCCTGACTGATTATCTGCCCACCCAAGGGACGGCTTTGGTACGTCCCACGATCTGTGTCCCCCAATGGAGCCGATAGAGAAAAGGAGATTTTTTAACACTTACCGTAAAATCTCTTTCTCGAAGGATCCATTGGGGGACACAGCTCCCGCCCTTTTGGGTTTCTCTTTGGTTCTCTGTCCGAGGGCGTGTTTAGTTATATCTTTTCTTCTGGTTCTCAAACAGTTCGTGTTTTTTCCTTGACCTGTCGGTTCTCTCCTATTGCTCTGGTACTAAAACTGATTACCTCAGGGCCTGGAGGCGGGTATATCCTGCTGGGAGGAGCTGACTTTGTTGCCATAGTGTCATACCTCCTAGAGACAGCAGCATACACCCACGGTCTGTGTCCCCCAATGGATCCTTCGAGAAAGATTTTAAAAGTGTTAAAAAATCTCCTTTTGCCTATGAGGTATATTAGAAAGGTTAATGTTTTGCCAAGATTTACAACTTATAAAAGGTTTTCTTGGTCGCTCTTCTTGGGGGATACACATACTGATGGGGTATATGCTCTTGCCACTTGGAGGCGCTGACACTAAGAAAAAAAAAGTCGGCTCCTCCCTGGCAGGATATACCCGCCCACTGGAAGTGTGGTAATCAGTTTTAGCTAGTGTCCGTAATAGGCAAGACACAGGTCTAGGAGCTCCCCAGACCTGGTCTATTATTTTATTATTTTCTAGTTAAGTACGTTCTAGTTAAAGGGGTACTTCACCCCTAGACATCTTATCCCCTATCCAAAGGATAGGGGATATGAGGTCTGATCGCTGGGGACCCCGCAATATAGCATGCAGCACCCACCGGAGTCGTGACGTAACGATCTTCCGTCCCCATGGTCGGGAGCGAGAACCTCCAGAGCTTCCGGAAGCAGATACGGTGGGTGCTGCATGTTATATTGCGGGGGTCCCCAGGGGCGGGACCCCCACCATCAGACATCTTATCCCCTATGCTTTGGATAGGGGATAAGATGTCTAGGGGTGGAGTACCTTTTTTAGTACGTTTAGAAAAGATTTTTTTTACTTAGTTATTTTTCCAGGATTGGGTGACAGGAGCATGGCGCTACCTGATCGCAGCTAATAAGTACTGGAAGGATTAAGATTTTTTTAATTGAAGTAATTTACAAATATATACGTGTGTAAAGGAGAGTGGAGAAGGCACCACTAGTATAGGGTTAAAAAGGGGGTTAAGTTCAGAGACGGAATGGGTTATCAGCGTAGCAGACAGAGAAACACTTCTTTGGAAGTCATGTGGTGGTGCTGGGATATAAGGCAAACAAAAGCCTAAAATATATGCAGTATACTAGACAATAAAAGACATCCGCACTGCAGACCGGGGCTGCATAAGTGCGTGGGAGCTCAGAGATTATCACCGGTAATTTTGCGCCCTTCTTCCGAAGCGCATTCCGCGTTTCCGTGTGTCTGCGTGTTTCCTGCTCCACATGCATCATCCTTCTCTTGTGTCTGCGACCACAGTTCTGGTGTGTAGCACCATTAGGAGATGGGGTGTGGGCATTTCCTGCAGGTTCTATGGACCTTCGCAGCAATAGTAGCACTCTCGGTTCCCCTTTCTAACAATTTAACGTTTGTCTTCTCAGGGCATGGTTGTGTCAAGCAATTGATTGCTGCGCCTGTTTTCATGCTGCCGAACATTTGGATGTCTGCAGTTCCTTTCATGGCTGCAGTCTTGGTGCTCTACCACCATCGTCAGGTAACCATGTCTGGGTCCCTTCATATGTGATTGACATATGCGCGTGTAGAGCCCTCCTCCCCTCCTTTTCGGTGGGTTGTACCTCAGGCCTTCCTGTGTTCTTGTTTCAATAGGTCTGTGGCGGTTGAGCACCTCTGTTCTGGCATGGGGCCTGATGGGGCAACAGTCTGTTCTGCAGCACTCCCTATGCCTCCAGGTATCTCCCTGGGTTTCTGTGTAGGGTGGCTCAGGCTCCTGCTCTGTTGCCTAAGACATCCGCCAGGATGGCTCCGTTGACGCACCATCTGCTCCCCCTTTTTTCAAAGGGTCCAGGGTTTCACCCCAATGGGGTGTTCCTCCCAACGCTGTAGGTTGCTGCGTATGAGTCTTACTTGCATTCATGGTCACGTCTGTCTCTTTCCCCAGCTCCAGTGCCCAGGATTTAGCTCCCTCTGGGGACACACATGGCTCCTCCGTACCTTGATATGTTTTTGGGCGTCATTTCCCTGCTCTTACAGTACATGGCACACTTTGGAAATTCCCCTTCTACAGGGGGTACAGAGATCAGGGAGCTTGGCACGGTTAGTGCCTGAGTTTCATCTCCATCACCCCTTGTTTTCCCACTAGGGGGACTAATTCGCTGAGCACTTTCTACTGCCAAGATGGAGCCCATCTCGCCTCCCCCTACATGGGTGGGTTACCTGGCTGGGCCCGTTATTTTTTGCGAGAGCAATTGGAGGAGCTTTTCGCTAGCTCTGCTTGTGTGCTTACTGCCCACGTTTGCAGCCTGGCTCTCCTGTTTCTTAGTTATCTACTGCTGCTCATGTAGCAAGGGCACTCTCCTGTGTATGGGGAAGTTTATGAAATCGTGTGGCTCAGCGACAGCCAGCCTAGCCATAGTCTGTTTGGGTCCACCCATTGCTCTCCTCCTCCCTTGGCATAATCTCCCGGGAAGGGTGTGTTCATCCCCCCCGGGAAGGATGTGCAACATCCCTTCAGTAGCACTGACACAACAGTCTTTTGGAGTAACCTTCATGTGCCCAGAGCCTGTGAATCCCAGCTGGGTTCCCTTTTGCATCCCCCTCTGTTCCCGTACTGACGGGATGTTGCTTCGCAGTACTCTGGTCTGCTTGTACCACTGGGGTCCAAGACCAGTTAGTTTCCTTGTTTTGGGCACTCTCCCAGAATGCTGTGGCGTGCCTTATTTTCTAGGTCGGTCCTCCTGGTTCTTCAGACCTTAGTGGTAATTGCGGTCTCGGGCATGTGTAATGCTCCTGCCCACACTTCTCCATGATCCCATTTGTGGGGCCGTCTTTCTGCACCGCTCTTCTTGTCTCAACATAGAAGTATGTCTCCCGAAGCGTTTTGCGGATGTTGGGTTTACTCCTCCTACAGGTGGGGAATGTCCAGGTGACTCGGGAGCCTCCAGTTTCCATGTTGGCCGCTCTGGGTTTCCGGGATGCTCCATACATCCGTCTCCTCCTTCGGGGTCCATGTACTCCAGGGATGGAGGGTAAGCCAGTCTCCCGGATTATGTCAGTCAGGCCAATTGGCTGATGCAAGGATGTGGTTTCTTCCCGCTGTTCAGCCTCCGGTCATTCTCTCTGAGTCCGCTCTTCTACCCGGGTGCTCACGCTATGCCCCTGGGACAGTAGTTTTTGGAGCCTACAGCTTTTTGATTCAGATCTTCTGCACCATGCCCCTCCAGAGACTGTTCCCATCTCCGTTCCTCTTTTTCCAGAAGTTTATGGTCTTCACCTTGACTGGCTCGCCTTTGACTCAGGCGCTCACAGCTCTCCTGGCGTTTTTCTCGCCCTGTTCGTTGGTTTCGGTTGGTTCTCTGTATGGGGTTCTCTTGTCGTTTTTTTTTTGTTTGTCAACCAGGCTCTCCCTCTGTCTGGTTCTGTGCTTCTTAGAGCTGGTTTCCTACCTCCTTCCAGATTTGTTGCGGCCCCATCGGGTCTCCGAATCGCCCCCTTCTTGTCTCTCTATGTGGCTTCTTGGTTTAGAGTCTCTTCTAAGGACGGTCCCTTCCTTTGGAGTCCTAGTCCATTTCCATGGACGGTGGGAACTGCTGGACGCTCAGTTCCAAGCCTCTTTTGGCCCAGGGTCTCGTCCGTGAGCCTTACGGTCGGGCTAGGGTTCAGTCTCCGGACTGACTCCCTTCCTCTGATGGTTGTTCTTTCCCACCCCAGGGACTGCTTTGGTATGTCCCACCAGCATGTGAAGAGCAACCAAGAAAATGAGATTTTTTTTTTTGTACTCACCGTACAATCTCTTTCTTGTAGCCTTCATTGGGGGAAACAGTACCCACCCATTTCTTTATTCTTGTCTGCATATGCTTTTCCGGTTCTTGGGTTTTTATCCAGGATTCTTTTCTAGGGTCCTTTGGACATCTCTCTTTGTTGGCTTCTCCTACTGCTCCTAGGGGTGGAGCACCCTTTAAAATGGCAACTCTGGCTAGTTATACCGCAGTGGGGGAATTTTCACTGTGTAACTAGGCTAGCTGTGCTACTCAGAGTTTGCGAAAGATGGGTGAAAACCCTATGGAAGGATTATTGGAAGTCATTGTTACACTGCTTATTCACATGACTGAAAAATAGCTAAACATACCAAAAAAGAATGAGGCAAGACATATCTGCATGTTATGTCTAGTTAAATATAGCTGTTACTCTAAACCAGCTTTTTTCAAGCGGGGTGCTTCAAAATGTTGCAAAACTACTATTAAAATTACTAGGTTCGCTATAGCTGGAAGCACCATAGCTGGAAAACATTGCTGTAAACACTGCAAAAATAAATTGGATGGTTGCTATGGACAGTATGGATGGTATATGGTTTGTACTCCCTACTATATTTACCCAGAATTCAGCCTGCTCCGGAAATCTTCATCTTCTACCTCCTCATCTTCCTGCTGTTGAGCAGATGCCAATTCTGCTGCTTTCTCTAGAGCCATTTCACTGAGCCGCTGGGCCAGAATTAGTCTCTTGGAGCGCGAGGCATACTTAATAGCCAGGTTCATCACATTCTGAGTCATGAGTTCAGCCAGTTCCATGCAGCGGAATTCACGCTCCAGTTTGCTAGACAACTGCAAAAAAATAAAATAAAAACATGTACACGTGTGTAAAAATATACACATATACAAAATATATATATGTAGTGTGTATACAAAATATATATGTAGTGTGTTTATCTATATTGATCAGTTAGTTCTTGTAGTTGATGTATTGGAAGCTGAAAAATGGTACGAATGTAAGGATCCGAGCAACTCAGACAAGGGTTAAGCTGTGTTGGCGAAATGACAGGAAATGTTTCAGCACCAAACTCCTCAGATTCAATATTGGAAAACAATGCATAGAGGCTGCGCCTCACAACTTACAAGATCTGCTGCAAAAAGTATTGGTCCCAGATACCACAGGGATCTTATTTTGCAACGTACACAACACACACAGAGTATACTCACGGCAAACATCTTCATTAACAATTCCTGCTGCTCTTTTTCAGCTTCAGTTTTGACATTTACATCACATTCATAACCATTCTTAGCCAAATAATCAAGGTGATTGGTGAAGGTAGAAGACCTCCAGTATTGCTCCTGGGAGAAAAAAAAATAAAATAAAAATCAGCATAAATACACACACAGGCTAAGTTTGTAAAGTATGATACCATATGAACTCCACAATAGGTAACGGGACTCATAACTTTTGCAAGCAACATAAAGTGGAATCAAATATAGCGAAACAAAACACCCTTCTGCAAATAAATAAAACTTATTAAAGAGTACCTGTCCTCAAACCATATTTTCTAAACTAACTCAGATTATATTCCTTAATTACTCCTAACACCCCTCCTGCCTTTATAGAATTTTTCCAAGCTTTAAAAAGCTGTGCATCATATCTTTCCCCTTGCTCACATTGTGTGAGCTCCCGGCAGGAGAAGGTGGGTGTTTCCCAGCAGACGTGACGTCACTGAAGCTTGCGAGAGCTGTGCCCCGCCATGCCTTGCAAGCACTTCCTGAGTTTGGTCTCCTGCCAGGACCTGAGGAGACCAAACTAACTGTTTGACTTGTGCAGGGAACAGAAAAGAGCCATCTAGTGTTTTTTTTTTTTTATTCATATTTCAAACACAGCAAGTAAATAGCAAAGTATCTTATAATTACATAAGGAACAATATAAAGTTTAATTTGGTGACAGGTACTCTTTAAATTCAAATTATAAATGTATTGCGTGTCATGAAAATTTCAATCTAGCCTTACACTTACACATATTCCCCCCTCAATAGGCAAGGGACCGAACCCCAGCACCCCCACTGATCAACTGTTGGAAAAACCCACAGTGCTCATGTGAGTGCCTGTTCAATGTTTACAAGTACTCATTATTGCTATTGCCATACTATTTGTAGTGGTCCTGCAAGATAATACAGGTTTGTTCTAATAAAGGGGTTCTTTAGGATTAGAAAATCATAGCTACTTTCTTCCAGAAACCGCGCCACTCTTGTTTGAGTGTGGTATTGCAGCTCAGTACCACCATACACAACCAGAGGACAGGTGTGGTACTGTGTCTGGAAGAAAGCACCTGAATAACCTCTAAGTGAAGATGACAACGTTGCATCATCTTGCACCACCATAACTAATAGTTCACAGGTGCAAGGAAAGTATAGTAAACATGCAAGAGGCTGCAAAATTGGGGGCGGCATAATCTCATATTATGGCATCTCATGAGGACATATAATGACTGGTCCAGGACAGGACAGCTGATACATAATACATGGCATATCCAATACAAATCAGTAACTTTCTACACCAGTCACACTGCACCCCCTATAGACTTGGGTCCCCCCCATCTTGTAGCATATGGTCCTCTAATGTCATTATTATTTCTTACCTCCATCTGTCCCTTCTCTGTAGTAATTTGACAGTAAGGAAGTCTGAAGGGCAAAATAGCCACAGCTGGACGTGGAAGTGTTGGCGGAAACCTTGACCCTTTACAAGGGATACACCTTCAATGTATAACAAAAACATTTTAATATTTAGTCCACTGTTCATTTGGTATGTTTATGATAGTCCATAGAATATAGGGGAGGGGGACCTTCAAATAGGACCATAAGTCAGAATGCAAATAAGATTCACACCGGTGTTAAAGTCACAGATCCTGTCAAAAATACCAGATAAAATAGCATGGCATGCTGAACTACTTTGTAAAATGCCAGACACCAAGAAAAAAACAAGAAGGACCCCATTAAAAGTAAATAGATCCTTCAAGGATTTTATTTCATTGCTTTGCTCCAATGTCTGAGCAGAACAATGGAAAAAAAGCAATGCTGGACTTCTGGTTCCGGCACTGCCATGCTCAGCCGCAGCTAAGGCTGGGTTCACCCCCCCCACCCCCCCCTTTATTCCCATCAGCCCCCTGGCCTGCTTGCTGATCAGGAGCCCTCCTCCAGGTCATCACAGCCTGCAGCTCCTTCATATACAGAGACTGACCACTCTGCTATGCAGCCTCAGTCCTTCTTTGATTTTAAAAGCCCGGTTAATGTCCACTCTTGCCCATTTTGGTCCCTTTTCAGGTTACAAAGTAAATCAACTCAAAAGCGAGGTCTTACCCCTTGGCCCAATGGTCCTCTATGGGAATATCCTATGATCTTACCAAACCTCATATTACTTATTTGGGGATTAAGATAAGTAAATTTTCCTCCTCCGTCTATATCCTGACCTATCCGCCTTTGTTCAAAACCGTGTTAGGGTGGGTTCACACTACGTTTTCTCCCATACGGGAGCGCATACGGCAGGAGGGAGCTAAAACCTCGCGCTCCCGTATGTGACCGTATGCGCTCCCGTATGCCATTCACTTCAATGAGCCGACCGGAGTGAAACGTTCGGTCCGGTCGGCTCATTTTTGCGCCGTATGCGCTTTTACAACCGGACCTAAAACCGTGGTTGACCACGGTTTTAGGTCCGGTTGTAAAAGCGCATACGGCGCAAAAATGAGCCGACCGGACCGAACGTTTCACTCCGGTCGGCTCATTGAAGTGAATGGCATACGGGAGCGCATACGGTAACATACGGGAGCGCGAGGTTTTAGCTCCCTCCTGCCGTATGCGCTCCCGTATGGGACAAAACGTAGTGTGAACCCAGCCTTAGACGAACTGCGATGCTGGGCCCATTTGCCTATTTCTTTTCTGGGGAAATGTGATCTTATAAAGATGAAAAGCTTTCCGAGACTCCTTTACCAGCTTCAGACCATACCCCTCCTTATTAAAACACAAAGATGTCACCATACTCAATACGGCTTTCACTCGCTTTACATGGGACGGGGAAGAGACCCCGGATTGCGCTACAAAAACGGATGTTGTGTAAGGCCGACGATGGTGTTGGTTTCCCTAATATCCGCAGCTACAGTTTAGCCTGTATTTTTCGTCATGTCGACTGGATACATGGGTCTAGCTTCTATTCCAACTTCACTTTCGAGGAGGATCTAGTTTCTCCTTGGACCTTGGTCTCATGCCTCCATGACCGCATCCCCTGTTTTCCTGCCTATGTAAAGCATGCCCTAGTACAGAGATACCATTCTGACCTGGAAGGCCCTCCACAAGGCCTTTGGGCTTCCTTTTCTGCTGTCCGAGTGCCTCGAACTCTGGGGACACCCAGAATTTCCACAAGGCCGTGAAAACAGGTTGTTTTGTCTTTGGCACCTTCGGGTCTTACAGTTGCTCGGCAACTGATGCATGCTGATGAAAAGCATTGGCTTACTCCGTAGGAACTTCTGTCTTCGACTGTGAGACCCTTCCTCGGAGGTGTCGCCCTCTGCCTTTGATGATATAGTGGGTCCATTGCCTAGGAAGGTGTCTCTCTTGGATTTCTATAGATGCTTCAATACTCGTTTATTGAAGGTTTCCAAGACTGAAATATTCTCAAAGTGGGAGGCTCTATTGCATGACCCAAATTCGTAACCAGATTTTGGATGGTTGGACTAAGGTCCGGGCTAATGTAATAAATGAAAGGTGGAGGGAAACCTATTTCCGAATCATGAATTTTGCTTACCTAGGCTTTCATTTCCTGGCTTCCTCTTCATTTCCCGATAGAATCACGTCCTGTCCTAAATGTGATAGCCCAGGCACAGAATTTTATCAAGGGATATGGGGTTGCTCGAAGTCTCAGGAGTTTTGGGGGAACAGGTAATTTCCTACATAGCCAGATATTTGGAGGTGCTTGTCCAATTGACTCCTCAGGCACTTCTGTTTCATTGCTTCAACCTTGCTGAGGTGGAAGTTGTGGGTTTATGTAGTGTACCTTGTTTTCGCCACGTTATCCTGTTAGCGGCGAAACGGGTGTGTCTCTGGGAGTGGATAAAATCTGTGATGCCGCCCATAGCCGACGTGGTAGAGGAACTAAAGGTCTATTTGGAGGTCGACAGAATGGATGCATAACAGCATAAGGAAAGTTACGCGACAAAATTCTTTGCTAAATGGCATATTTTTTTGACTGTCCATTACTCGAGAGCTCAGATTGATGCTTTTGTTCTGCCCTTCCACCACACTGAGCGGTACTGTTTGGCATCTCTGGGAAATACTTTGGGTCCTGCCCCTTCATGTCGGGCTAAGTGTTGCCGATTGTCCGGTAGTAGAGCTTTCTACTGAGTACTAGACGCTTTTCTTTAGACCTGCTCTTTCTACTCTTATGCTCGTACCCCTTTTTTTTTGTTTTGTTTCTTGTGTTTGTCAGTTTGTCTGTTTTTGTTATGTATGTGGGAGGGGTTTCTTTTAGACCTGTGTTCTTTATTGCTGGTATTGTGTCCTTATTTATGATTCCAGGTTCGTGGCACCATGGGTACTGCGTTACCCACTTGCTTTTGCACGCTACTGTTAGCACTTTCTGTTTTTACTACTATTATATAATAGTATTCAAAAAATTTTGAAAATCTAATAAACTTTAAAAAAAAAATAACTAACCTTAACTGCTGGGGGTTTTCATGGACACCAACTACCCAACAGTGATCTGACTTTCCTTTGCAATGTTCCTTTGTATTGCACACAGGGGTCCAAGTATGTCCAAGGGATCTGTTCAGCAGCCGAACAACACCCTCTGAATCTACATAGCAGGGGCTCCCTGATTTAAAAAAAAAAAAAAAAAAAAAAAAAAAAAACACAGATGTTGAAATCAATCTCAGGGTAAAGCAGATCATCAACATTCAGTTATACGTTTAACCTGGTGAGGTTTTGACACCCCCATTTCAGACCTTTAGTTATACATGTGGAGCTATAGGACAATCTAACATCTGTGTGTGATTGTGATGTGACACACCAAGGCAGTGAAATTCATGTGAATCTATTATTGGTACACATTAATATCATATTTGTGAGGAGAATTTGAAAAGCAAATCGCAATCTTGTAACTTGAGGGTAAAATTTGTTTTTATGGAGTGCATTTACGGTAAAAATGACATGTAATCTTTATTCAGTGGGTCGATATAACTAAAATGATACCCACATTTAAATCATTTAAAAGATTTTCTATTTCAATACTTAAAAAAAACACTCAAATTTATCAAAATATGCCTCATTCTACCCCACTTCTGCTTATATTTGACTTTTTGATTATTTTTTATTCAATTTTTGGACCAATTTTGGCTTTTTTTAAACGTTTAAGCCATTCACCATACAGAATAATCAACATTATATTTGTATAGTTTGGACACTGACGCATGCAGAGGCATTGGTCACGGCATCTTAAGGGTTAATGGCAGGGCATTAAAGTGATCACCTATGTTCACCCTTATGGGCAAGGTGCTGGCTACTAATAGTAGTGGGGACCTGCTATCTAGGAAGCGAGCACAGCTTCTGCTGTGGACAGCTTCTCGCTTTATGGACAGAATGCCCCTTAGGATATAAAATGTACATCCTGGTGTGTTAAGTACCAGGGCGTACATTTACGTCTGAAAGGAGGTATTATCTCATACCACACATCACACATATCCGATGCTATAGTGCCCCTGGTGGTAAGTGCACATCTATCTTAAAATTAGGCTGCTCTTACACAAGTGTTAGCCGCCACGGATAGTGCTTGATTCACTCTTGCTCTGTGTGTACTGCACCTGGACTTGCCATAGTTTTAAGCTGCAATTTGCAGTAAATGGCAAATGCTACCCAGAGTGGCAAATACTGCTTGTAACATCACTCTTATGGGAAATGCCTTTTCTTACATGGCCTGCTTCCACCTAAGCTTCATGGCAAAGATACAAAGGCCTGACATGACCCCCTTGACAGCCAATACACATGATCGATCTAATCTAACATTATGTTACTCCTCCTTTATTGTGGTTACTAAGGCTCCCCACTACTCGTGTAGCCAATAAGTATTAGGTGGAAACACTAGGCCTAAATGTATATCCTTACACTGTCTAACTGATATTGGGAGGACTAATGACAAATGAAATTTGTTCAAAAAACAAAAACAAATAACTGATTTATCTTGTGTTGTCACGACTGCGGCTTTTCGTGGAAATAAATATCCATCTGTAATTTTATGTCACACTTAATTGAATGCACATGCTGATGACAACAAAAGTAAAGCCTAAAGTTCTGTACGATGTGTGAACTGTGTATCTTTGTGCCATCTTGTGACCAACTGCAGAACTGCACTTACCACAAGCATTCATCTGTATTTAATACATGAAGACAATGTAGCAATGTCATCTGTGTCCATGTTCTCCCAAATGCTGTCCATTTTACTAACAGCAGAGAACACCTTCATGAATGATACGGAACAAAAATGTAATTCTCAGCATCATGCCTGATCTTACCTTCAGCGCTGAATCCAAGCCAGGAGAGTAAACTCTTCTTAGACAGGGGAAGAGGGGTTCCATTCAGGACCTGTCTCTTTCGTTTACCAAGCTCAAGAAGCTGTACACCAAGACATTGGTCTCCATCAAAGCCAGTCCCTGTAACACAGAAGGCAAGGTGGTTTACTGCACCCGGTCATTAGTGACCTGCGTAGTTGGCCTTTTTTTGAACAAGTCAATTTTTTTATATGATTTTGTTTCTTTGCTACATTCATACGTCATATACCTTATGAGCGTTATTTTTTTGTTTTTCAATGACAACAATTTTGGGAACATGTAACTTATTAATCTTTATTACCGTTGTAGATAAGAATGGAAAAAACTGCAATTCTGCCATACTGCAATTTATCCATCATAAAGAAAAAAAAAAGCAAGAAACAATGGGGAACTGTGTAGGAAAGCCCAGACATGTTTCTGTAGGGTTAGCGCATCCACAGGTCATGTTAGGTATAAATACAAGAGGTTTGTCTAGGGGAAGTTAGAAACACCACACATTTCCCAAGTGATGACTGAATAACACCTGTTTAAATTAACCTCAAACAACCAGATGCAACACTATGTATAAGGAGAGATATTAGCAGTAGAGAGGGAAGTGCTTGGTGTCTTCACCCAAAACACTGGTGAGACCTCACTTGAAGTATTGTGGGCAGAACTGGAGGAGACCGTATCTCCAGAAGGACAGAGATACTTTGTAGAGAGTTCAGAGAAGATACTAAACTAGTACATGGACTGCAGGATAAAACTTACCAGGAAAGGTTAAAGGGGTACTCCACTGCTCAGGATTTGGAACAAACTGTTCCGAACGCTGGAGTCGGCAGTTTGTGACATCATAGCCCTGCCCCCTTAATTCAAGTCTATGGGAGGGGGCGTGTCGGACATCACGCCCCCTCCCATAGACTTGCATTTAGGGGGCGGGGCTATGTCATGAGCTGCCGACTCAAGGGTTTGGAACAGTTTGTTCCAAATCCTGAGCAGTGGAGTACCCCTTTAAAGGGCTTTAACATGTATAAAAGAGGAGAAAGCGAGGATATGATATAAACTTTTATATACATAAAGGGACTAAATAAGGTAAAAAAGGAGAAGAGAAGATTCAAAAGAGAAAAAAAAAACTGCCACAGTTTTAATAAGAGGGGAAAGGTTTATGCAGTAATATCAGGAAGTATTACATTACTGAGAGAGTAGTGGATGAATGGATAAGCCTTCTATTGGCATCTTATGATCATGTGAATGTGATGTCAATGGGGAGACAAAGGAAGACCTCTGAGTCCACATAGATGGCTCGGATGCTAACGAATGTGGCATTTAAAGGGTTAAAACAGCCAGGATTGGAGGTTTCTCTGATCCTGGCTGTTAGAGATGGAGACCATCTATCAAGATAAAGCTGAGCTCTTGTGCAGGGCTAGTCCTCCTGTGCCATAAAGGTGTATTCACAGGAATTAGACTGCCTCATGATGTTGTAAAAACATGTATTAGCAATCACTAGGTAATAATACTTATGGTATATGATAGCTGAATATAAAAGAGAAATACAACATCTGGCATATTATCTTCATGACAGACAGGAAAAGTAAAAATATATTAATGACACGACAAATATTGTTTCTGCTTCTCCATAGATAATGGACCAACCTCTGTGATACACTATGAGAAGTTGCTCTCCATGACCTGCCATGCAGACAACTGGCCCGAGAAGGCTGAAGATCTCCTTCTGAACGCCACCGACAGTGAAGATGCGAACTAACAATGCACTTGTAGCACAGGCTACCCATCCTTGGCCCAGGCACACTGCTTGGATGTCCTCTCCTTTGGGCATATCCACCATCCATTCTTTGCTGTTGTCCCATGAGCTGAAGTGCAGACACTGGAGTTTGCTGTGTAAACAAAGGATCCATCAATCTATTATCTGTGTGGCGCACAAAGGGAGGACATTGCTAGATCAGATAACGGGGGGGGGGGGGGGGGGGCAAATGCTGGTACTGAGAATTTGCCCACATTAACCCTCACCTTGCCAGTTCTTCAGTGCTTTCACATGCCAGTAGTACAGCTTCTTGGGACAGGTCCGCTATAATGTAGTTGAGACTATTAGCCAAGTGAATTGCGTGATGTATGGATGTGTCATGAAACTCTACATCAATGGCGTTGTCTTGTTCATCATTGTAGCAACGTATAACACCAATAGAATTCCACATCTGCAGAAAAAGGGAGATTTTTGTTTAATTACCGTAAAATCTCTCTCTCAGAGGATCCATTGGGGGACACAGACCGTGGGTGTATGCTGCTGTCTCTAGGAGGTGTGACACTATGGTAATAAAAAAAAAAAAGTAGGCTCCTCCCAGCAGGATATACCTGGCTTCAGGCCCTGAGCTAATCAGTTTAAGTTCCAGAGCAAAAGGAGGAGGCCAACAGGTCAAGAAAAACCCAAAACTGTCCGAGGACCAGAAGAAAAAACAGAACTGAATACACCCTCGGACAGAGAACCAAAGGAAATCCCAAAAATTGCGGGAGCCGTGTCCCCCAATGGATCCTCCGAGAAAGAGATTTTACGGTAAGTAAACAAAAATCTCCTTTTCTCTATCGGCTCCATTGGGGGACACAGACCATGGGACGTACCAAAGCCGTCCCTTGGGTGGGCAGATAAGCAGTCAAGCAGACGGCCACTCCACTGCCGCCTGCAACACTTTACGACCCAGACTAGCATCAGCTGATGCGAAAGTATGAACTCTGTAAAACCTCGAGAAAGTGTGCAAAGACGACCAGGTAACCGCCTTGCATATCTGCGAGGCCGAGGCTCTATTCTGGAGAGCCCAGGATGCCCCGACCGAACGGGTAGAATGAGCCACAACGCTGCAAGGAGGAATTTTCCCCTTACAGCGATAGGCTTCCGAAATGGCAGACCGAATCCACCAAGAAATGGTGGCCTTGGAAGCAGGTTGTCCCTTGCGACGACCTTCCGTAAGGACGAAAAAGGAATCACACTGACGAAACGAAGAAGTGATGGAGAGATAAAACCGAACAGCCCGAACAAAATCCAGCTTGTGTAGTAAGCGCTCCTTAGGATGAAAAGGAACAGGACAAAAAGACGGGAGGACAATGTCCTCATTGAGATGAAAGGCCGAAACCACCTTAGGCAAAAAGGAAGGATCTGGCCAGAAAACAACCTTGTCCTGGTGGATCACCAGAAAAGGAGAACGGCAGGAAAGAGCTGCTAATTCAGACACCCTCCGGATGGAGGTGATAGCAATAAGAAACGCCACTTTCCAAGAAAGGAGGCGGAGAGACACCTCTCTAAGGGTCTCAAAGGGTGCACCCTGGAGGGCACTCTAAACCAAATTCAAGTCCCAAGGGGGAGAGGGTGACAGAAAAGTAGGAACAGCGTGCGCCACTCCTTGAGGGAAGGTCCGGACATGAGAATTAGAAGCCAGGGGCCGCTGGAAAAGAACAGCAAGGGCCGAAACCTGACCTTTAAGTTAACTGAGAGAAAACCCCAGTTCCAACCCTGACTGCAAAAAGGAGAGAAGACGGGGAACCGAGAAGGTTACCGGGGACAAGTCCTGAGCTTCACACCAACGAAAATAAGACCGCCAAGTACGGTGGTAAATTCTTGCAGAGGAGGGCTTACGAGCCTTGAGCATGGTGTGAATGACTTGGGAAGATAACCCACGGGCCCTCAAAACCGCGGTCTCAACCGCCACGCCGTCAAATGCAGCAACTGTAAATTGGGGTGGCAAAGAGGACCCTGAGAGTGCAGGTCCGGAAGGAGCGGAAGGCTCAGTGGAGCGTTGTCCCGGAGCCTGACTACGTCGGCGCACCACAACCTTCGGGGCCAATCTGGAGCTACCAGAATGGCGGGGACGTCCTCTGCCTTGAGCTTCCTCAACACCCTGGGAAGGAGCAGAAGAGGAGGGAACAGATAGGGTAGGGCAAACCCCGCCCAAGGAATCACTAGGGCGTCCACGGCCAGAGCCTGAGGGTCCCAGGACTTGGACACAAAAGGAAGGATCTTCCGATTGTGCCGAGACGCTAAGAGGTCCACGTCCGGAATGCCCCAGAGTTGCGCGAAGACCTTTGGATGTAGAGACCACTCGCCGGGGTCGGGTGAGGACCGACTGAGGAAGTCCGCTTCCCAGTTGAGCACTCCCGGAATGTGAATCGCCGAAATAGCCGGAACCTTGCTTTCCGCCCAGGTGAGAAACTTTGAAACGGGTGGGGGCCTCACGGTTGCCTGATTTGGGCGCAAAACGTTCGGACCGGTTGGAGTACGACTTCCAAGATGGGCGTGTCCGGAACAAGGGAGCCTTCTTGTCCCGCGAGGGCGCCTGCCCGGACCCTTTGCTGGAACCAGAGGTCCGAAAGGACCGAAAGGAAAAGGACTTCCTTTGGGAAGTAGGGCAAGCCTTATTTTGAGGTAACAAGGAACTCTTACCTCCCGTTGCCTCAGAGATAATCTCATCAAGGCGTTTGCCAAAAAGATGGCCACCCGTAAAAAGAAGCTCAGTGAGAGACCTTTTGGAAGTTGCATCCGCATTCCAAGCTTTAAGCCACATAGAGCGGCAGAGAGCTGCTAGGTGACCCGAAACTTTGAAACCTCGGCCATGGCTGCCGAGCTGCGAGTGCCGCCCTGTTGATTCATGTAAGCCACGGCCGTGGCATTGCCCGACTGGACGCGGACAGGACGGGACTGAAGACGGGACTCCCAATGAAGAAGACAAAGAAGAATCGCCCGTAATTCTAATATGTTTATCGGAAGAAGGGTCTCCTGGGGAGACCAGAGTCCCTGAACCGTCCAATCCCTGAACACGCCGCTCCAGCCCGACAGGCTGGCATCAGTTGTAACAACCTGCCAGTGAAGGGGAAGAAATGACTGCCCTTGGAGAAGAAGGGGGGAGCGGAGTCACCAGAGCAGAGACTGACGGACCCTGCGAGGGAGAACAATATGACGATCGAGGGACAGAGGAGACCTGTTCCATCGAGAGAGAATCGCCAGTTGAAGGGGGCGGTAATTAAACTGGGCAAAGGGTACGGCCTCCATAGTTGCCACCATTCGACCCAGGACTTCCATACAAGTGCAGATGGGGACTGAGACCTGGGTCCGAAGGGAGCAGACCCCCGACAGAAGCGCCAGACGTTTGTCCGGCGGGAGACAAATTTGGGCAGAGGCCGTGTCGAATCGAAGTCCCAGGAAGGTTAGAGACTGGGTAGGACGGAGGACAGACTTGTCCCGGTTGACCATCCACCCGAAGCGATCCAGAGTGTGGAGAGTGACGTGCAGATTCTCCAGAGTCTGGGCTCTGGTTGGCACCTTGATGAGAAGGTCGTCCAGGTAGGGTATCACAGAGATTCCCCTCGACCGTAACAGGCCCATCACTGGCGCAAGGATCTTTGTAAAGACCCGAGAAGCCGTGGCTAGACCAAAGGGGAGGGCTACGAATTGAAAATGCCCCTCCGGAACCGCAAAGCGGATGTACCGATGATGGCCAGGAAATATTGGCACATGGAGGTAGGCATCCTTGATGTCCACCGATGAAAGGACCTCCCCTTGTTCCAGGGACTCCACGACCGAACGGAGAGATTCCATTCGGAAGTGGTGGATAAGAAGGTGACGGTTGAGACGCTTGAGGTCTAGGATTGGTCGCACAGAACCATCCTTCTTGGGGACCACAAAAAGATTTGAATAGAAACCCAGAAACCGTTTCCCTAGAGGAACGGGAACGATAACCCCCTGGAGAAGCAGAGACTGGAGAGCCGCTCGAAAGTGCTTCGCCAGGAGGAGGCGACCGGGGGGCCCAGGATTGAAAAAAGCGATCCCTCGGAAGGGAAGCGAATTCGATTCGGTAACCGTTGGACACCACGTCCATGACCCAAGAGTCCTGAATGTGTGAGGTCCAGATGTCTCGGAAAAGTAAGAGATGACCTCCCACCCGAGAAGAAACCACGGGTGGGGGCCTCACGGTTGCCTGATTTGGGCGCAAAACGTTCGGACCGGTTGGAGTACGACTTCCAAGACGGGCGTGTCCGGAACGAGGGAGCCTTCTTGTCCCGCGAGGGCGCCTGCCCGGACCCTTTGCTGGAACCAGAGGTCCGAAAGGACCGAAAGGAAAAGGACTTCCTTTGGGAAGTAGGGCAAGCCTTATTTTGAGGTAACAAGGAACTCTTGCCTCCCGTTGCCTCAGAGATAATCTCATCAAGGCGTTTGCCAAAAAGATGGCCACCCGTAAAAAGAAGCTCAGTGAGAGACCTTTTGGAAGTTGCATCCGCATTCCAAGCTTTAAGCCACATAGAGCGGCAGAGAGCTGCTAGGTGACCCGCAGCAAAGACAGAACAACGGGCTGACTGCATGGAAGCTGCGCACAGGAAGTCTCCAGCTTTAGAGCATTGGAGAGCCAGAGCAGATAGATCCTCTGGGGGGGGGATCCCGCTAAGATATCATGATGGAGCTTTTGGCACCACTCCGACAGAGCCTTGGACACCCATGTCGAGGCGAAGATGGGAAGAAGAGAAGAGCCAGCTGCTTCAGAGGCAAACTTCGCTAAGGATTCTACCTTCTTGTCCGTGGGATCCTTGAAGGCAGCGGCATCTGCCAGAGGCAGTGTAGTCGCCTTAGAGATCCGGGAGATTGGTGGATCCACTGAGGGAGGGGAAACCACCTTAGTTACAAAGTCCTTGTCAAATGGATAACGTTCTTGAATCGTCTTGATTCCCGGGAACCTCTTGTCTGGATGTTTCCATGCAGATTCCAGAATGTCGTCAAAGTCAGTGTGAGAGCTGAACCTTTGAAGTGCTGGCTTAGCACGATGAAAGGATACTCCTGGAGTGACATCTGAAGATTCTGGGTCCTCTAAGTGAAAGGTGTCTCTTATGGCTGTCACCAATGAGTTCACCGTTGCAATTGAGTCCGAGCGGTCCTCTGAGTCAGATGCCGGCTCGGAAGCCTCCTCCACCAGTTCACCAGGAGAACGTGAACGAGTAGAGGCAGTCCTGGAGGGGGGCGACCCTGACCGGGTACGCGGCTCTGGTATGGCAGAGTGGCGACTCCGAGAACGTCCTCTGGAGGAGCGACGTTTGTGCCCAGATGACAGGGGGGGCGGGAGCCACGAGGGGAACGCTCACGTCTATCTGAAGACTCAATGGAAGAGTCAGACGAGGCACCTCTAGTACGCTTGTGAGAGCGTGAAGTATGTGGAGACGAGGAGCGGGCCCTCTCAGAGGCTCTGTGCAGGGAAGACCCCTTCAAGGCGGACACCACTTCCCGGGAGGCCTCAGCCACCGAACGGGAGACTTGAGTCAAGTCAGCCATATATTGGGTTAGGGAAGAAACCCAGGCCGGTGGACGGGCTGAACCCACCCGAACCGAAAGGGCATCAGGGGGTACCAGGGGGTCTGGGAGAGCAGTGGAGCAGGCAGGGCAAGTGGGCTCAGTAGAGCCAGGCATCTTGGTACTACAATGCTTACAGACAAAATAAGTCACAGGTATCTGTTTAGAGGGAGGAACAGCTCTGGGTACGGACATCATGAGAAAAAAAAAGACAGGAACTGTCTCACCCTAGTCTGTGTCCCCTGGCAGCTGCAGTGAGGAGAACGGCTCCGTGCAGCTAGTGTGAGAAACAGGCTATTTCGCGCCTCAGAAGGGCTCCGACAGCCCTGTGGGCGGAGCTAAAGACAGGCCGAGAAGAAGCTGTAATGGCGCCTGCTCCTTGTCCCAAGCGCACATGTCAGTCGCATATGCGCTCGGGGAAAAGAGCGGGCGGCCAATACGCCAGCAGAGACTGCCGGAGAAAGCGAAAGTAAGCCGGCGCTGATCGCGCCCGGCCCGTGCCAGCGCCGCGGCTGTCAGCCGCATATAAGGCACTGCCGAAGAAAGCGAAAGTAAGCCGGCGCGGAGAGCGCCCGGCCCGTACCAGCACCGCGTCACACCTCCTAGAGACAGCAGCATACACCCACGGTCTGTGTGCCCCAATGGAGCAAATAAAGAAATAAAGAGCTTAGAAAGACACCACAGAAATATAGCATGTAAAAGTAACATGGATGTGCAAGAATTTGCACACCTCTAGTATTGTCATGTTGCACACCTCTAGTATTGTCATGTTGGTTGGGTCAGCAACACCTGATCTGACCATTCTCTGTAGGTCCAAAGGGGTTATAGTGCAGGACTATAAGTCACTGGTTGAGGACAAAAAAATAAAATAAAATAAACAAAAAAAATAAAAACAAAAGGATCCATTCAGTACTTCCCCGAAATATGACTTCAGGAGCAGGAAGTGTAACGAACTCTAAGAGTTCAGTTAAAGGGGCACTCTGCAGCTCAGCGTTTGGAACAAACTGTTCCGAATGCTGGAGCCTGCAGCTCGTGACGTCATAGCCCACCGCCTCATGACGTTACGCCCCGCCCCCTCAATGCAAGTCTATGGGAGAGGGCGTGATGGCTGTCACACCCCCTCCCATAGACTTGCATTGAGGGGGCCGGGAGTGACGTCATGAGGGAGCGGTTCTATGACGTCACAAGCTCGTTTGTTCCAAACGCTGAGCAGCGGAGTGCCCCTTTAAAAGCACTTATAACGCCATGTCCTGAATTGAAACGCGTAATGATCCTTTTTAAATAATGCATGGAGTTT
Organism: Hyla sarda; assembly: GCF_029499605.1. Classification (NCBI taxonomy): domain Eukaryota; kingdom Metazoa; phylum Chordata; class Amphibia; order Anura; family Hylidae; genus Hyla; species Hyla sarda. The sequence goes on from NC_079199.1 coordinate 8,196,381, forward strand.
TAAATACTTTTCTTATATATCTGGGAGAAGCCTTAAATGGGTACTCCACTGGCCAGCGTTCAGAAGTAAAAGTTCTGAATGCTGTTTTTGCGCTTCGGGGATCGGCAATGACATCACGAGGGAGCGAGGGCGTCCCTGCAGAGCGAAAACAGCGGAGTACCCCTTTAAAAGCGTCTTTTTGGGGGCATTAACCGGTTACTGATGTTCCTGCTAAATGTTCATTACAAAGACTGGCTCTGGTGAACTAAAGCTGTCTACACGTACTACATGGTCTTTCATTCATTTCATTGTCAGCATGAAATACCACCTTTCAATTTCAGATGTTTGCAGGAGAGGTGTGTGTAATGTTTTCACCTTAAAAGGAAGTGAAAGGTGGCGACAATCAGCAAATTTCTCTTTTTTGAGACCATAGATGTTTCTGCTTTGCTGCATGTATCATTACATTACAATGCATATATCATTAAGAAATACTAATATTTATTAAATTTTCTTTAATGTTATACTGCTGGTTTCTACCGATACTTACCATAAAGCGGTGTAAAAGATGTGAAGGGGTAGAACCAGGCTGGAAAGGCTTTTGTGGGGGTGTTGGCATTGGCCCACTATAAGTAGGTTTCGAAGGATAAGGAATAGCTTGTGCTTTGATGGATTGATCATCCTCTCCTTCTGGTTTCTCAGTATCATTGGCTTTTAAGGATAAAATATCTAAAAACAAGCAGGAAAACAAGCGGCTATGATTAGTCTCTTATGTCAGTTTCACACTACCGAATTTCAAAGTGGAATTCAGTTTTAAAAATCCACTCAGAACTTCCAGTGCAGCAGAGTCCCATAGCTGGTAATGACATTCCGACGCAAAGTGCAAACTGCAGAGTTTTTCGAGGCTGACTTTCCGCCTGGAAAATCCCATGAAAAAATTGCGCCCGAACACTGAACTTGTTAAATGTTCTGGCGGATCTCCACTCTGCAGACATTTCCGTCTATAGGGTGGCAATGCCTGCCCAGTCCTAGTGCCAACTGATTCAGTTGGCGCTGCTCGCACTCTGAAACTCCGGCCAGATGAAGTCCGAAGTGTGAAACTGGCCTTAAAAAGTTGTAGTCCGGGCACACCCTGCCCAGTGTAATATTAGGGGTATAAGATTTAATTGCATTCTGGACAGCTAAAACAACTTTTCAACACCCAGCGAGTAACACACTCGAATCCTAGACTGTTGTAAGATACTCGCTCAACGTCAGATGGTTGCATCGACAACTGTCCTGCTCAGCATGCAGTTGCATCTCTACATGCCTTTCACTGAATGACATTATATACTTTCGTATCAATTGCAAAAGCTTCATTCTGCAAAAAATAGTAACTAGAATAGCTATGCAAAAATATATTAAAAATATCAATGTATATTAAAGCTACCTAGTTTACATTTTTTAGACTCAAGTGTCACCTAAAGAATTTTCATCATCATCCAAGATGGTTCGTTTCTTCGCATGACCAGAAACAGGTGCAAAGTTGTCGTCATCGTCTTCATTTCCCACAGAAGCCTGATGATCCATCATATCTCCATTTAGGAAGTCCTCGTCGTCGTCATCACCATCAAACAACTCATCATAATCTTTTTTTGCAGCACTTGAGACCTGTTAAAGATAATCAAAACATAAATATTTTGCGGTTTAAACAGTGTGTATTATTTAAAGGGGTACTCCAGCCCTACAACATCTTATCCCCTATCCAAAGGATAGGGGATAAGATGTCTGACCGCGGGGGTTCCGCCGCTGGGGACCCCCGCAATCTTGCATTCGGCACCCACCTCTTTGAGCTGCACGCCGCGCCGGCCGTCACGCCCCCTCCCATAAACTTGCATAGCGGGGGTTGAAGTCACACGGGGGCGGAGTCGTGACGTCACGATACTCCGGCCCCGTGGTCGGCACCCGGCAGTTTGTGAGCTGGCAGCGCGGCGTGCAGCTCAAAGAGGTGGGTGCCGAATGCAAGATTGCGGGGTTCCTCAGCGGTGGGACCCCCGCGTGTCAGACATCTTATCCCCTATCCTTTGGATAGGGTATAAGATGTCTTAGGGCCAGAGTATCCCTTTAATGCCGTATGTATTTTACATTTTAATCCATTCAAAGGAAGGGGTTCTTAAACACTAGAGTTACTAGAAGAAAGGAGGAGAATATTATAATATTCCCCAACATCCAACCTGAAATAAATCCCTGTGAAACACTGATCCAGCAAGAATTACCTTAGTGCTGGCCAACACAGCATCCTCTTGGCAGACATTCTCGAGCACTGCTAGGTTGCCTTCATTGTCAGTGTATGCAACTTGAGGCAGCTTTGGGTGCCAAGACAGACAACAGATTGTAAACTTCTTGTCATGTTGTTCCCTAGTGAAACAGAAAAACAGGATTGAGAAGGTGGACACATAGTAAGTGGAACTGATCAAGGTCATCAGATTATGCACACAGCCATAGAAAAGTGAAATATGCTTTATCCGTTTTCCCATTCTGTGATAATGAGTTTTTTTTGTCCAATTCTGTATATATCAAACATGATTTATTAGTGAACTGTTGCTGCCTAGGGGATATTAACTCAAAAAATACAGCAGCAAAGAGAACCAATGAGGACTGTGTGTGCAAAAAGTGTAATATTTGCTTTAACAATTCTTTGCCATGTCTGTGCCAACAATTCTCTTATTCCCCCATCAGTTTCTGTTCTCTCTGCTACAAAGGTCCCTACTGCAGCCAGTGACATTAGGAGAGTTAGCTTCAAGAGAACCCGGCTCAACGGCGCTGATCGATCACAACAGGTGTATGAATAAAAAGTAGATTATTTTTTATGCTTACTGTTAAATCTCTTTCTCGGAGGATCCATTGGGGGACACAGACCATGGGGTATATGCTCTTGCCGCTAGGAGGCGCTGACAATAGGCATACAAAAAAAAAAAAAAAACGGCCCCTCCCGGCAGGCTATACCCCGCCTACTGGCCCTGAGCTTATCAGTTTAATCTCAAAGCAATAGGAGGCAACCAACAAAAAAAGGAGAAACCAGCATGAGTCCGAGAGAATCAGACAAAAGAAAAAACCGAGCCACCTCTCGGACAAAACTAACGAAAACCTCTAGCCAAACCATGGGTGGGCGCTGTGTCCCCCAATGGATCCTCCGAAAAAAGGCAAATTTTTATGCTTACCGTAAAATCTCTTTCTCGAAGGATCCATTGGGGGACAAAGACCATGGGGACACAGACCATGGGTGTATGCTGCTGACACTAGGAGGCTCGACACTATGGCAACAAGAGAAGTCGGCTCCTCCCAGCAGGGTATACCCGCCCACAGGCACCTGAGGTAATCAGTTTTAGTCCCAGAGCAATATGAGAAAACCGATAGATCAAGAGAAAACCACAAACTGTCCGAGCAATCAGAAGAAAAGTCAACTGAACACACCTGCGGACAGATAACTGAAATAGGAACACAAGAAAAAAGGGTGGGAGCTGTGTCCCCCAATGGATCCTTCGAGAGAAAGATTTTACGGTAAGCATAAAAAATCTCCTTTTCTCTATCGGCTCCATTGGGGGACACAGACCATGGGACGTACCAAAGCCGTCCCTTGGGTGGGTAAGGAATCAGCAACATCTTACAGCCCAGAGTAGCATCAACTGATGCGAAGGCATGAATCTGGTAGCACCTTGAGAAAGTGTACAAAGACGACAACGCGGACGCCTTACAGAACTGCAAGGCCAAAGCCACGTAGCGGAATGCACAGGATGCCCCGAAAAACAGGTGGAATGAGCCAAACCCCTGAAGGGTTTGATCTTCCCCTTGCAGCGGTAAGCTCCCAAAAAGAGCGGACCGAATCCACCGAAAAATGGTGGTCGTGGAAGCAGGTTGTCCTATACAATGACCTTCCGGAAAAACAAAAAAAGGGGGTCAAACTGCCGAAAGGAAAGAGAGACTGAGAGATAAGTCCGAACAGCCCTCACCACAACCAGGTTGTGGAACAAACGCTTCCAGGGATGAGAAGGGTCCGGACAAGAGGACGGTAGGACGATGTTCTCATTGAGATGAAAAAGTCAAAAATCATCTCGGGTAAGAAGGACGGACCTGGACGGAAAACAACTTGTCCTGGTATACCACCAGGAAGGGAGAACGGCAGGAGAGCGCTACCAGCTCTGACACCCTCCTAACAGAGGTAAGAGCAATAAGGAACGCCACCTTCCGGGGAAGGAGGCGAAGAGAAATGTCCCTGAGAGGGTCAAAAGGGGCGTCTTGCAGAGCACCTAAGACCAAATGTAAGTCCCAAGGGAAAAAAGGGGACTGATAAGGAGGGGCAGCTTGTGCCACTCCCTGAACTAGGTTCGGACATGATAATTGAACGCCAAAGAACGTTGAAAAAGAATGGAAATGGACGAACCTTTGACCCCTAAGGAAGCTAACCGGAGAAAAAGGCAAAATTTCAATCCAACAGAAATAAGACCGCCAGGTATGGTGGTAAACCTTTGCAGAGGAAGGCTTGTGAGCCCTCAGCATGGTGTGAACCACTTGGGAAGAGAAACTGCAGGTCCTCAGAACCGCTGTCTCAACCGCCACGCCATCAAAAGCAGAGACGGTAAATAGGGGTGGCACAGGAGACCTGATATAGGAGGTCTGGACGATAGGGAAGGTGCAGAGGTAAGTAGTACAGGAGCCTGACCACGACGACGTACGACGCCCGCCGGGGCCAGTCTGGCGGAAACGCCCTCTGCTGTGAGTTTCCTCAGGACCCCGAAAAGAGAGGAAGGGGAGGAAACAGATAAGGTAGGGCAAAGCCCGACCAATAAACGGCAGAGTTGAAAGCGTGCAGAGGCCGCGTCGAACTGGAGCCCCAGGAAAGCGGTTGGACTTGTCCCGAATAACCATCCAACCGAAGAGAGACAAGGTCTGGAGGTTGAGATGATCAGAAGATCGTCCAAGTAAGGAATCACGGAAACAACTGTTGTTCGTAAAAGGGGCTATCACAGACGCCGGGACTTTGTTAACCTCCCTGGCAGTATGATTCTGTCTGGAAATTTGTACCAAAAGCGGTACAATTTTTTTTGCATTGAAATTTCACATCTCCCCGTCACATTCCCCCTCCCCCTTATCACATTCTCCCCCCTCCTTGTCACATTCTCCCCCCTCCTTGTCACATTCATCCCCCCTTCTCACCTTGTCTTGTCCTGCAGCAGCATACACTAGGTCCTGCAGAACAAGTCCTTTCCCCTTCAGCCAATCACTGGCTTGAAACCACTGCGGCCGGTGATTGGCTGAAAAGGGAAAGGTACTGCAAGATGAATAGTGAAGAGAGCAGGGACCTGAGCGCACGGCATCTGCAGGGACCGGGATTAGGTAAGCAAAAGTTTTTTTTCCTCCTTTTTACTTTTACACTTCGCTCAGTGTTTTTCTACCAGGGGGCCTCCAGCTGTTGTGAAACTACTACTCCCAGCATGCCCGGACAGCCTTTGGCTGTCCGGGCATGCTGAGAGTTGTAGTTTTGCAACATCTGTAGGTGCCCTGGTTGAGAAAAACTGACTTTTAGTATATGTCTTTACCTGCTCTGGCCGGCCCCCGCCACGAGAGCCGACCCGAGCAGATAATCACATGTTTTCCCGGGGGCTGCATCAATATATCGCAAAAAGCAAAAATCGCGATTCGATTGCTTTTGCGATATATTGTGCAGCCCACACAGCAACTCTGCAATTCTACCCCGACTGTGACTCGGGGTTACCGCTTCTAGCAGCTAAAATTAACCCCGAGTCACGCTCGGGAATACCGCTAGGCTGGTTAAAGGTCCGCAGAGAAGTGGCCAGACCGAAATGGAGAGCCACAATAGAAAATGACCGTCCGAGACTGCAAAGCGGAGGTACCGCTGATGACCGGAACAATGAGATGTGGAGACAAGCATCCTTGATGTCCACCGAGGAATGAAAATTCCCCATGAACCAGGGACGCCAGCACCGAACGGAGAGACTCCATTTGGGACGGGAAGCAGAAGATGCTGGCTGAGATACTCGAAAACCAAGATTGGGCGAACAAAAACGCCTTTCTTGGGGACCACAAAGAGGTTGGAATAAACCTCGAAAATGTTCCCCTGAAGGAACCGGGGCAATGAATGAATATGCGTAGTCCAGGCATCCCAAAAGAGTAAGAGGCGACCAACCACCCGAGAAAGGCGACCAACCACCCATCAGATCGAGGAAGGCCTACGGGTGCCTGATGGGGCCGCAAAACGGCCTGAACGGATAGCCGACCTCCGGGAGTGACAGGTCCGGAAGGAGGAAGCCCTCTTCTCATGAAGGCGCCCGGCTGGACCCTTTGTTGGTACCCTGTGGTGGCACCAAAGGTCCGCAGAACCCGGAGGAGGACTGAAGACGGAAAGCGGTTCTGTGAGCCGTATCCAGAGGTGGAACTCTTTTCCGCCCGACGCCTCACTTCCTGAAGGCGGCGTCCACAGTCCAGGGTGTAAGCCACATGGAGGGACGGTGGCTACCAGGTAGCTTGTGGCAAAGGCAGCACAGTGGCTGCACATGGAACAGAAAATCTCCAGCTGCGGAGGATCAGGAGCTAGATTAAATAAATCCTCCAGAGGGATCTTGAAGACTAGCCTGGCGGAGTTGGGAGAACATACTGAAAGGGCCCTTGACCTCAGGCCGAAGCAAAAGCAGGAAGATCCTGCTGTCTCAAGGCAAAGTTTGCCTAAGTCTCCACCTTCATGTCGGCTGGATCTTGAAGGCAGCCGCATCAGCCAAAGGCCCGGTAGGCGCCTTAGAGAGGCGGGAGACCGGCAGATCCACAGTTGGAGAGGAGGTCCACCGAGCAATGAGGTCCTTGGCGAAGGGATACCACGATTGAACTTTCTGAAGTTTCCTGAAACTTCTTGTCAAGGTGCCTCCAGGCGGATACCAGCAGGGCGTAAAATTCCGTGTGAGAACTGAAGGTCTTGGGTGCCGGTCGGCACGAAGAAAAGGAGACTTCTGGAGCCACGTCCAAAGTTCCTGGGTCCTTTAGATGGAAGGTGTATCTTATGGCCGAAACCAATGAGTACAACACATCAGGCATCCGTGCGTTGCTTTGAGTCGGAGGCCGAATCAGAAACCTCATCCACAAGTTCTCCAGGTGAATGGGAACGAGGTGAGGCAGCCCTGGAAGAGGTTGGGCACGATGAGAGGATACTTCTGGACCACGTCTGAAGTTCCTGGGTCCTTAGCTGGAAGGTGTCTCTTATTGCCGAAACCAATGAGTACACCACATCAGGCATATCCGTGTGGTCCTCTGAGTCGGAGGACGAATCAGAAACCTCATCCACAAGTTCTCCGGGAGAATGTGAACAAGGTGAGGCAGCCCTGGAGGTTGGGCACGATTAAAGGAAACTTCTGGAGCCACATCCGAAGTTCCTGGGTCCTCTAGATGGAAGGTGTCTCTTGTGGCCGAGACCAATGAGTGCACCATGTCCGACATATCCGTGTGGTCCTCTGAATCAGAGGCCGAATCAGAAACTGCATCCACAAGTTCTCCAGGTGAATGGGAACGTATGAGGTGACCCTGGAAGAGGGGGAAACTGACCAGGTACGCAGGTCTGGAGAGCCAGAGCGGCGACCATGGGAGCGTCCTCTAGGGGAGCGACGCTTGCTACAGGGCGGAGTAATGAAACGATGCCTGTGAAGGGAGCGCCTGTGCCTGCCAGAAGACTCGGAGGATGAGTCAGATGAAAAACACTCCCACGACACTGCAAGATCATCAGTATACAAGGAGAGTGGGACTCTCCGGAGGGCCTCTCCAATGCAGTCACCACATAACAGGAGACCTGAGCCAAGTTGGATATAGACTGGGGGAGGGAGAGAACCCAGGCTGGAGGGGCGGCCGAACCCACCGGGTCTGGTAGACAACCGGTGGACAACCGGGGTAGGATAGCAGGAAGGAGGTGGACGGAAATCCACCTTGTCCTGATGAAGCACCAAAAGGGGGGGAACGGCAGGAAAGTGACGCCAGTTCAGAGACCCTCCGGATAGAAGTGATGGCAATGAGAAAGGCGACCTTCCACGAAAGAATACAAAGGGAGGCATCCCTAAGAGGCTCGAAAGGAGCCTCCCTCAAAACCCCAAGCACCAGGTTGAGGTCCCACGGAGGAGTGGGGGACCTAAAAGGAGGAGCCCTGCGGGCCACACCCTGCATAAAGGTGCGGACATGGGAATTAGAGGCCAACTGCCGTTGGAAAGGGATAGAGAGAGCAGACACCTGACCCTTGAGAGAACTAAGGGTCAAATGCTGATCCAACCCCGCCTGGAGAAAAGCAAGAAGGCGCGGAAGGGAAAACCCCACCGGAGAAAAGACTTGCGCCTCGCACCACCGAAAATAAGCTTTCCAGGTGCGGTGGTAAATCCTAGCCGAGGAAGGTTTGCGTGCCCAAAGCATGGTACGAATAACCCCCTCAGAAAACCCATGGGCCTTCAACACCGCGGTTTCAACCGCCACGCCGTCAAATGCAGCGACAGTAAATTGGGGTGGCAAAGAGGACCTTGAAAAAGAAGATCGGGACGAAGTGGTAGGCGCAGCAGCACGTCGTCGGCTAGCCGGACCACGTCTGCGTACCACGCGCGTCTGGGCCACTCCAGGGCCACCAGAATGGCAGAAACCCCCTCCGCCATGCTTTTCCTCAGAACCCTGGGCAGGAGGGGAAGAGGCAGAAAAAGATAAGGGAGACAGAAGGACGACCACGTGATGACCAGAGCATCCACTGCCAAGGCTAGGGGATCCCGCGACTGATACAAAGAGGGGAACCCTCCTGTTGTGGCAAAATGCGAAGAGATCCACATCCGGAGTCCCCCAACGGTCGCAGATCTGTGAGAACACCTCCGGGTGGAGAGACCACTCCCCCGGATCTGCCGTGGAGCGGCTGAGAAAGTCTGCTTCCCAATTGTCTATGCCCGGGATGTGGATCGCCGAAAGAGCAGGAACCTGAGCCTCAGCCCAGAGGAGAATCTTTGAGACCTCCACCATCACCGAGCGACTACGTGTACCGCCTTGGCGATTGATGTAAGCGATGGCCGTCACATTGTCCGACTGAGCCCGGACCGGCCGACCCTGAAGGAGATGCTCCCAATGGAGGAAGCAAAAGAAGAAGATTGCCCGAAGCTCCAGGAGATTGATGGGAAGACTGGCTTCCCCAGGAGACCAGCGACCCTGGACCGTCATGTCCCGAAACACCCCTCCCCAACCCAGGAGACTCGCATCGGTGGTGACGATCTGCCACTGAAGGGGAAGAAAAGACTTCCCCAGAAGGAGGAGGGGAGAGTGGAGCCACCAAAGAAGGGACCGACGTACCACCGGGGGCAGAAGAATCCTGCGATCCAGGGACAAAGGGGACTTGTCCCACCTGTCCAGGATGGCCAGTTGAAGGGAGCGACAATGAAACTGGGCGAAGGGGACTGCCTCCATGGCAGCCACCATACGGCCCAGAACCTCCATGCAGAAGCGAATCGGGACCAGGGCAGGACGTCGCAGGCTACAGACCCCCACCTGCAGAGAGCGCCTTTTGTCCAGGGGAAGACGGACCCGGGCTACTGCAGTGTCGAAAAGGAGCCCCAGAAAAATTAGGGACTGGGAGGAGAGCAGATGCAACTTCTCCCAGTTGATGATCCAGCCGAAAGAGGACAGGGTGTGAAGCGTGATTTGAAGACTCTCCAAATTCTCGGACCGAGAGGGAGCCTTGATTAAGAGATCGTCCAGGTAGGGGAGAACGGAGATCCCCCGACTGCGAAGGATGGCAATGACGGTTGCCATGACCTTGGTGAAGACCCTTGGAGCCGTGGCTAGACCAAAAGGGAGCGAAACTAAGGAATCGCTGATGCTCCGGGAAGATCGGAATGTGGAGATAAGTGTCTCGGATATACACTGAAGAAAGAAACTAGCCCTGGTCCATGGAGGCCACCACGGACCAGAGGGACTCCATCCGAAAATGGCGGAGGCGCAGATTGCAATTGAGCAACTTGAGGTCCAGAATGGGACGGACCGAGCCCTTCTTTTTGGGAACGACAAAGAGGTTCGAATAGAACCCTGACCCGTGTTCTCCCGGTGGGCCTGGCACCTATCACTCCCTGGGAGAGGAGAGAACGTAAAGCGATCTGAAAGGCCGCCGCCAAAGAATGGGCCCGTGGAGGGCGGGATTGAAAGAAACAGTGTTTTGGGAGAGAAGCAAATTCTATGCGGTAGCCTCCTGAAATAAAGTCTCGTACCAAGGAGTCCTGGACCTGAGACAGCCAGATGTCCTGGAAAAGAGACAGCTGACCTCCCACCCGAGCAAACGACGCGGGTGGGGGCGCCCGTACAGGACGAGGCAGGCTTACGGGTACCCGATTTGGCTGCAAAACTGCCAGATCGGTTGTCCGACCTATATGATAGACGTGCCTTGAAGGAGGGTGCTCTACGAGGGGGAGGTTGCGCCTGCTTGGAGGGGCGACCCGGAGCCGTAGACCGAAAGGAAGCCGCCTTCCAGCGGGGGTCGGCGCGCCGAGATCTATTCCGTGGAAGCAGAGAACTCTTACCTCCCGTAGCTTCAGAAATAATCTCATCCAACCGTTTCCCGAAGAGGCAGGAACCTGAGAAGGGTAACTCCGTCAGAGACCTCTTCGACGCAGCGTCGGTGTCCCACACTTTCAGCCACATGGCGAGACGAATGGCAACCAAGTTGGCCGAAGCAAAGGCCGAGCAGCGAGCAGATTCCAAAGTGGCTGAGCAAAGGAAATCGCCCCCTTGGGAAGCTGGAGAGACGCTTCTGCCAGTTCCTCCCTGGAAATTCCAGCAAGGGCCCCCTGGCGAAGCTGGGAAGCCCAAACTCACACTGCCTTGGCCACCCAGGTGGAAGCAAAAGTGGGGAGTAATGAGGACCCAACAGCTTCAAATGTGGACTTCGCCAAATTTTCCATCTTCTTGTCAGCAGGATCCTTAAGGGACGCTGTGGACTTGGACAGGCTGGAAACCGGCAGGTCAACCTTGGGTGTAACCGTCCACTTGGCAACTAGGTCCTGAGGCAAGGGAAAACGTGTTTGAACCTTCTTGATACCCTGAAATTGCCTCACAGGGTGTTTCCAAGCTGTGTCCAGCAAGGCGTCAAATTCTGCATGAGAGCTAAACGCCTTGGAAGCATGCCGTGAGGGGCGAAAGGAGACTTCTGGATCTGGATCCGAAGCTCCAGGATCCACCAGATGAAAAGTGTCCCTTATGGCTGACACTAAACCGTCCACCACATTGGACTTTGTAGAATAATCCTCATGATCCGAGGCGGAATCTGAGCCTTCGTCCACTGCTTCCCCTGGAGAACGGGAGTCTGCGGAGGCAGCCCTCGACGGGGGAAAGGGAGACCTGGGATGAGAGCACAGGGACCTAGAACAATGACCAGGAGAATGGCCCCTGGAGCCTGGGGTACACCCGAGGGCCGGAGAGTGGGAGCGAGACTGGCGAAACGAGGGGCCACACTGGACCTGCTCCCGTGTGGAGCCAGAGGGAACTACCTTAGCGCGCTTAGAAGTGCGGAGGAATAGTGGGTCCGGGGACAAGGAGCGCGAGCCCCTGGGAGAGCCTCGCAGGGATGACCATTCCAAGGCAGAAGTCACTGATAAGCTCAGGGCCAATAGGCGGGGTATAGCCTGCCGGGAGGGGTCGACTTTTTTTGTATGCTTAGTGTCAGCGCCTCCTAGCGGCAAGAGCATATACCCCACTGTCTGTGTGCCCCAATGGTTTCCGACCGAGAAAGGAGGATTTATTGACCAAGATACAACTCGTTTCGCTGCGCATGCGCAGCAAAATGCGTTGCATCTTGGTCAATAAATCCTCCTTTTATTCATACACCTGTTGTGGTCAATCAGCGCCGTTGAGCCGGGTTCTCTTGAAGCTAACTCTGCTAATGCCATAAACCTACCGGAGGGCAGCAGACGACCTACGATTACACGGTATTATCATTGTTGTGTATGAAGCTACACAACCATCCAGGGTGAGCACTTAATTTATATATCCTACTCACCATGGGATTTTAAACGTTACTACTCTATGGAGCGCTTGTCCCTTTACTTTTGCAGCCAATAACATGGCAGAGGACACATGGAAGGTGTCAGCCCAGGAGCGATAGATGACTGGTGAGAGGAGTATTTCTTCCTTGGGTTTTTTATAACATTGTCAGCCGTTTGTAATAGAAATGTGGACAATCCCTTTTAATATACATCCTTTAAACATAATCTTGCCTGGTTTAACAGTTTAATGGTCTCTTACACATTAACCCTTAAAGGACCAGGCCAATTTTATTTTCGAATTTTCTTTTTTTTCTCCTCGCCTTCTAAAATCCATAACTCTTTTATATTTCCATCTACAGACCCATATAAGGGCTTGTTTTTTGCGTTACCAATTGTACTTTTACCATAAAATGTATGGCGAACCCAAAAAAATATTTTTTTTGTGAGGAAATTTTAATGAAAACCACAAATGACATGTGTTCTTTATTCTGTGGGTCAATACAATAAAAATGATTCCCATGGCTAAATACTTTTATATTTTTGTACCGCTTAAAATAAAAAAATAAAAAACTTTTTCTACAAAATCAGTAATCTAAAATCGCCCTATTTTGACCACCTTTAACTATTTCATATTTCCGCATATAAGGCGGTATGAGGGCTCATTTTTTGCGCCGTCATCTGTACTTTTTATCGATACCACATTTGCATATATAAAACTTAGATCATTAAAAAAAATGTAGAATAAAATTAGACAAAAAAAGCATTTGGGACCTTTTTTTATTTTTTACGTTTACGCTATTCCCTCATTATTATATTTTGATAGTTCGGTCATTTACACACGCCACGATACCAAATATGTTTATAAAAAAAAAAATTTACGCTTTTTGGGGGTAAAATGGGAAAAACTGACAATTTTAATTTTTATTGTGGGAGGGGATTTTTCACTTTTTTTTTTTTCTTTAACATTTTTTATGTCCCCATAAGGGACTATCTATAGCAATTATTTGATTGATAATACTGTTCAGTGCTATGCATAGGACATAGCACCGATCAGTATTATCGGTGATCTTCTGCTCTGGTCTGCTTGATCACAGACCAGAGCAGAAGACCCCAGGAGACGGCCAGAGCCAGGTGAGGGGACCTCCGGCCTCCATGCTGGATGATCGGATCGCCGCGGCAGCGCTGCGGGCGATCCGATCATCCATTTAAAGTACCGCACTGCCAAAGATGCCGTGATCTGTATTGATCACGGCATCCGAGGGGTTAATAACGGACATCCGCGCGATCGCGGATGTCGGCCATTACCGGCGGGCCATTACCGGCGGGCCATTACCGGCTAGCAGCCGGGACCTGCCGTGTATGATGTGAGCACCGTTCCGATGCTCGCGGTCATACACAGGACGTAAATGTACATCCTGGTGCGCGAAGTACTGCCAAACCAGGATGTACATTTAAGTCCGTGGTCATTAAGAGGTTAAATACACTGGTATGGACATGGAGGAAACCAAAAAATGGCCTATGATTCAAGATTTAGGGGTAGTTTTATCAATACCTGTGTAGAGGAAAAGTGGTGAAATTGCCCATATCAACCAACCAGATTGCTTCTCTTATTTTCAAAGGCTTAGTTAAAAATTAAAGAAGCGATCGGATTGGTTACTATGGGCAACACCACTCTTCCTCTACACATATTTTGCTAAATCTCCCCTTTAGTCTTCAAATAAGCTATATAAATGTAGTAGTGAAGGACATTTACTATGCTGGAAAACTAACGTCAAAACAGACTTTGGTTCGCAGTAACATTATTGCGAGCTCCTTCTTATGGGATATGCTCAGCATTGAAAATTACAGGATAGAATACAGCAACGTTACCTTTCCAAGCAGACTTTGCTTGTCACATTCCAAGCCACAATACAGCCATCGATACTTCCAGCAATGATAAACTTTCCGCAGGGAGACCAGGTCACTGCATTCAGAGGCTAGGGTGCAGAAAAAGATGAAAATATAGTGTGTAGATTACAAATCTGAATCTAACATTGGTCAAAATGGGTTTACAGTTAATCCATTTATCCATTCATACTGCGGAATTTAAAGGGGCACACCGGTGGAAATTTTTTAATCAACTGGTGCCAGAAAGTTAAACAGATTTGTAAATTACTTCTATTAAAAAAACGTAATCCTTCCAGTATATTTTAGGGGCTGTACACTACAGAGGAAATGCTTTTCTGCTGACCTCTACTGTCCATTTTAGGAACCGTCTAAAGCAGGAGAAAATCCCCATATAACCTAACCTAAAATCCCCATATAAGCACTAACCTCTTGGTAGTGGTGTCTAGTGCGGGTGACATTGATACTTACCTGTTCCCATGTTGTGGTACCGTTATCTTGCTCTGTATCTTCCGTTCCGGTAGCGGGCTTGGGGCATGGACAGAGCTTCCCGTCGTCACCACTGCTGTTTCCCCAGGCCTGCTTACAGAGGGTAGCAGAGAAACAGCAGCGGTGAGGTCAGGAAGCTCTGCCCGTGCTTCAAGCCCGCCGACGGAGCGGAAGATGCAGAGCAAGATAGTGGGAAAACGGGACAGGGACAGGTCAGTATGGTTATCATCAGTGTCACCTGCACTACACACCTTTAGCATCAGGTTAGTGTGGTGACACTGATGACAGTTTTCTTTTATAACAATTGCTCCAAGTATCCGAGGTTAATTGTAGTGTTCAAAAAACGGAATACCGGCATTAACTAGTCAGTCACATAAGCCGTGTTGTATTTTAGCTTCCTGAACAGCCAAGATGCTAAATAACATCTTACTCAGAGTTAATGACAGATCTCACAGCCATCACTCAGGAAACATGTGACAAAACAACCAAATAAAAGGCTCCCAGTGTAGTGATGTGTGAAATGACAGAACACCCACAAGATGGTTTTATCATTATTCTACAGATGGTTTAGGAAATAAGTATCAGGCTTAGAAAAGCAAATTTAACCCCTTAATGATACATGGCAACAATGTATGTTACAGGTGGATGCTCGTTTCTGCACCATGTCATACGTTTTTGTTATGATGCTCTTGCTGAGGTTCTGTCCCTGCAACCATTATACTGACAGCAAAAGTAGGGCTGTACAATACAACAGTGCTCCAACTGTGGGAATACTCCGATCCCCTAATGTGCATGGACAAATTACTTTTGATTTCTGTTAAAAAAGTTGTGGCATGCCCCATTGCAAGTCATGATATGTAGGTATTCTCTCAAAGATGCGCAGCATTAAGGGTAACATATATCCCCATCTATAGCATGGCGACACACCATGTCCCTGCAGTTACTTACTAAGGAACAAAAGACTGAGCCCATATTCTATATTTACCTGAGTTATGAAATCATCAGATAAGGAGAAGCTCATCATCCACGCATCCCTCTCATAAAACTGAATTGATTTATCAACTGGAACAGCAAGCAACTGTGGAGATGATGAATTAGAATACATGTTACAACTACTCTAAGATAGAGTTACTAAACACACAGGTGCAATGAAAAATTTTAAGAGATTTTCAATACTCCATTATAAAACCTTCAAATTAGTAAATAAAAAAAAATGCACAAAAAACGATAAATGTAATACACTGACATTATAGCCATGTTAACATACATTGTCTTATTCGTTAAAAGAATACTCCGTAGCTGATCTCGTGGGGGTCCGACCAGTGGGGCCCCCAGCAATCACTGGGATGGGACATTGATGCTCTCAGTGAGGAGCATGTGTCCTCTACCGATAGACGGCACGTGCTCCATTAATTTTTAAGGGATCGCCAACGATGCCCAAGAGCTGTACTCTGGTCATTTCGGCACTCCCATAGGAATGAATGGAGCACATGCCGGCAGCAGCACGCGCTCCTCATTGAGGGCTGGGACCTGTCACGGTGATCCTAGGGAGCTCCATTAGTTGGACCCCCAGCATTCAGCTACTTATCCCCTGTGGATAGGGGATAAATTATTTTTCGTCAGAGATCTCCTTTAAATCAAGTACGCACTTATCCGTCAGCTTACCTTTCCATTCTTTGGTTGCCATGACAGACGGCAAATAGACTTGGCGTTGATAACATCATTGCATTTTGGTAGAATAGACAGATTAACTTCACAAACCTATAAAAAAAAGCAACTCTATCACAATTCAGGAGCTTCCCAGTTGTGAAGAAAAAAGTGTGGACATTAAACTGACCTGCTCTTCAATGTTCCAAATTCTTACTGTCCCATCACATCCCGAAGAGGCCTTTAAAAGTAGAACAAAGATTGGATTTAACCCATAAAACAAAGTATGTATTAAGACATCTAGTGAGTATAGTGTTATTTCTATAACTCTGAGCCATTTTAACAGGATTTCAGCACAAAGATGAAAGATTCGACATGGAGAGGGCAATTTTTCTAAGGATTTAAACCTAATCTGACTAAAGGATCTTTACAGCCCAGTGTAACCCTATAGGCTTACTGCTGGCCTTATTTGAGACCACTGATCTAGCCCAATCAGACATGCTGGCACCAATAAGTCTACAATGGCTGCAAAGCTACAGGCTGACTACATATACACAGACAAGCAGCATTTCACAGTGTTTTGCAAACACAAAACACAATCTAACATTAACCCTGTGTTAACCATAATCTTTTCTACACAATCCATTGTACAACTATCATTTTAAGAAACATCTGAAATGTCAGAACATAGGATCAGTGGGGTTCTGAGGTCCTTACCAATCACTCAAAACAATTGGGCACCATTTTCCACCACTCTGCACTGATAACCTCTCCTTGAAAAGCAGAATGTAATATCTATTGATTTATTGAAAGTCTATAAGATTTCCAACAGCTTTAAGACAAGTGCTTCTTACTGCTTGTTTTAGAGATGGATTGGGTTCAGCACATCCAAGCCTATATGTCTTCGATACCTGCAGTCTAAATTTAGGGAATAGTAGGCAGTGGTGTGCAACTTGTGGCTCTTTAGCAGCTGTGAAATGAACTCCTAGCAAGCCATGGAGCTCCAGAATTGTGTTGCCATGAGTTCAACACAGTTTGCCACCGAGAGACGCAGCTCATGCTGGGTGGTTGTGTTTACAGAGGTAACCAAGCAATGCCCAGCGAGTTCCATGCACAAGCCCTTTTTAATTTACAGGACTTGTGCAACTCTGGAAGTACACTTGAAAACATCACAGTTTAACGGCTGGATAGTAAGTTTGCAGAACACCGGTTTAGTGTATCAAACAAAACCTACCAAATACTCATCCTTAGGATCAAAGGCAACACTTAATACAGGAGCGCTGTGTCCACGCAGAGTCTTCTGTACACTGCTGTCTTCCACCTGCACAACTTTTATCAAGAAATCCCTACAATAAAAATTGACTACAATTAGTGTAGGTAAAGTTTTTATAGAAGATTGCATAGAATTGATTTAAAAATAGCACACGTTTTTGTTTTCCGATTCCATCCAAACGGAGGAGAGTAATTTTATTTTTTTCTTATTTTTTTTATCAGATAATTTTGATTGAAATTTTTAAAACACAAATAAAAATTGTAATAAAAAAGCCACAACCCTAGCCACCCACCCCATCAACACCCTCCCCCCCCCAAACAAACAGTCCATCTCATACCAAAAATACCAGGCAGTTATAAAACAGAAAAACTGTAATGTAAAGCATACAAATCAAGGAAAGTGGGTGTGCAGGACACGGTCTCCCAGTAGGAGACCTCGATGGAACAGAAAAGTTGTAGAAGCACGCCGGGCACCACGTCAGAAGACATCCAGTACAGAGACCAAACGGAAAGCACACACACAAACAAACCTCATACCCTACACATCATCCCAGCTTTGAACCCAAACAGGGAACACAAAGACTAACATCTACGTCTCATCTCAAACAGGGTCAACTTTACGCACCCAGGGACCCCAGATACAGTCAAACTTCCTTTCCATCCTTCAATTAATATAAATTCCCCTCTCCAGTCTAACTATAAATTTAACTCTGGCAATCAAATCTGACACATCTGGGAGAGTGAGTCTAATCTAGTATTGAGCAATCAACTTCCGGGCCTGATAGAGAACCCGTAGGATGCCAATCACCAAAGAGGGTTCCTGTCCACAACTAATGAGACCAAGCAGACACACCTTATGGATTCTAGATAGAGTCACCCCATACACCGTCCGGATAAGATGAAGCACCTCCCGCCAATAAGCATCTAAAAGGGGGCAGTCCCACATCATAGCACCAGGTGTGCCTCCAACCTACCACATCGCGGACATGCAGAATCAGATCTGACCCCAATCCTGGCGAGAACACTGGAGTTTTATATACTCTATGCAGGAATAAGAGCTGGGACAACTGATTAGATTCGGACAAAGATAGGTATGGAGTCAGTGCCAGCACAGTGGATCACTCCTCGTCAGACATAACTCCAAGATCCCTCTCCCATTTGCCATGAACAGTTAAAGGGAATTTGTCATGATGGAAGCTCAACAATTCTCCATTCAACCACGAGATAAACAGATTTTTTTTATGTAACCACAAATCCACAACCCTATTAAAATGAATTACCAACGATAGGGACCTACACTGCGTCTCGTATACATGGCGAAGCTGTTAATACCTATAAAAGGAAGAATGCGGCAAGGCAAACTCCTCCTGCAGGTCCCCAAATGATCGGACTACTCCCTGGACCACAAATTGCTCCAAGCTACACAGTCCCTTCCTCTCCCAAAAGCCAGCATCCGTAAAAGAGTAAAAACCAGTCAGGCCAGGGTTACACCACAGCGGTGTAAATTTAGTGCAACCAGTGAATCCCAATAGTTTACGCGTGTGACCCCACAGTTTGCACAAAAGATGGGTGGTGGGAGAGGAGTCAGGAGGTCTAGTAAGAGCACCAATCTCAAGGATGTGGAGTGGGACCCGACCTCCATGACGTGTCATGAACAATCTCCCCGTCGAACCTAACGTGCCCAAGTTAGCAGACATGGGATGTGATGCGCCAGCCCCATTCTTGTTCTTCTTCCACTTATTAGCGGCCATGAGTTGTAATAGAAAAGATACACAGCAGGATGAATTGTAGGAATGGCACAAAACAGGCAAGGACACAGCCCCAGCACAGACCAGCAACAGTTGGAAGACAGGGAGAACACCAAGTTCTGAGGTGGAGGTCACTGCACCCCAAATAGCACTCAGCTGTCCTCAGTATAAGGACAGGCAGAAGCACAAAAGTCCAGTATAGTAGGGGGCAGCCCCCCTGTGGCCAGGTGATATAGAGAGAGACTGTGCCCACGTCAGTAAGAAGTGGTATAAACGGCAGTCACTAGTGCAGGAGGGGGACAAGCAATATGGGTACACATGGCCTCAGGGATGTCCAGCACCAGAAATGCACCACATCACTGCAAGGGGTACGTTATAGAAAAGCCCTACCGTCTCCCCCAATGCAGCTCACCACAGATAGGCGTCTTCTATATGCAGGCTCCTCAGGATGATATGCAAGCAGCCAGTGTGCCGTCCGGAGATGGATAATGGCGGCAGCCAGTGCCGCAACTGCAGTGCTCCCTCACCTCCTTCACCGCTCCAAGCCCGCCGGGCGATCCCCCGACGATACAGGTGTTCCGGTTCTCCACCCTCTTCATGGGGTCCCGCGGTTCCTCCGGCAGTAAGGGTAAATCGCAGGGCCCAGGAGCCGGCATCCAAAGATGGTGGGCGGACAGGCAGGCAAGCGGGTGCGGCTGCACAGACAGCAGCTGGTCCTGGCACTCCTCTCAACACCTCTCCACACAGGAGCCTCATAGGTAAGGCAGATCAGCGCTCCGATCCAAGGCAGAGGACCATGAGCCGGACAGGCAGTTAGCAGAAAAGGCCGGGGCTTCAGGGCCTACCCTCTGCCCGTATGGCTTCCCAGATCACAAATAGCTCCAAGAGGGGCCCCTAGATGCAGGGGCGCAGGATGGCGAGGATTTTGCAGGATTTTGATGTTTACAAAGGAGAAAGTGCACAGGGATGTCAGAGTAGGACTGAGAAAATGAATAAATATTTCTCCACCCATGAAAATCTCAGCCTACAGCTGGAAATATTGATGAATCTTTTACATTTTCTTTTATGAACTTCTCAAGTTATCATTAAAAGGTTATTTAAAATTTATTTAAAAACTAAACTGCAGAAAAGAAACACACAGTGGGGATCAAAACTTTGGGCACCCAGGTAAAAATTTGTATTAATGTGCATAAAGAAGCCAAGGAAAGATGGAAAAATCTCCAAAAGGCATCAAATTACAGATTTGAGATTCTTATAATATGTCACCAAAATTTAGATTTTATTTCCATCATTTACACTTTCAAAATAACAGAAAGCAAAAAAATGGCATCTGCAAAAGTTTGGGCACCCTGCAGAGTTATTATCTTGTACTGCCCCCTTTGGCAAGTATCACAGCTTGTAAATGCTTTTTGTAGCCAGCCAAGAGTCTTTCAATTCTTGTGTGAGGTATCTTTGCCCATTCTTCCTTACAAAAGTCTTCCAGTTCTTTGAGATTTCTGGGCTGTCTCATGTACTGCTCTTTTAAGGTCTATCCATAGATTTTCAATTATGTTGATGTCAGGAGATTGTGAAGGCCATGGCAAAACCTTCTGTTTACGCCTCTTGATGTAATCCCCTGTGGATTTCGAGGTGTGTTTAGGATCATTATCCATTTGTAGAAGCCATCCTCTCTTTAACTTCAGCTTTTTCACAGATGGCATTAAGTTAGCATCCAAAATTAGCTGACATTTTATTGAATCCATTTTTTCTTCTACTCGTGAGATGTTCCCTGTGCCACTGGCTGCAATACAACCCCAAAGCATGATTGATTCACCCCCATGCTTAAGTTGGACAGAGGTTCTTTTCATTACATTTTTTCCCCTTCTCCAAATGTACCTTTGCTCATTCCAGCCAAAAAGTTCAATTTTAACCTCATCGGTCCACAGAACTTTTTTCCAAAATGCACCAGGCTTATATGCAAAGTTCAAACGTTGATTTTTGTGGTGAGGACGTAGAAGAGGTTTTCTTCTGATGACTCTTCCATGAAGACCATATTTGTACAAGTATCTCTTTATAGTGGCATAGTGGACCACAACTCCAGTGTCTGCCAGATCTTTCTGGAGGGATTGTGCAGTCAAACGTGGGTTTTGAATTGTTTTTCTCACAATCCTGCGAGCTGTTCTGTCCGATATTTTTCTTGGTCTTCCAGATCTTGCTTTAACTTCCACTGTTGCTGATGACTGTCATTTCTTAATTACATTCCGTATAGAGGATATTGACATCTGAAAACGTTTTGCTATCTTCTTATAGCCTTCTCCAGCTTTGTGAGCGTCAACTATTTTCAGTTTCAGATTTCTAGACAACTGCTTAGAAGAACCCATGGTGCTGATTGTTGGGGCAAGGTCAGATGAGTCTGGGCATTTAAAACCTTTGAGATTGACTTCACCTGGTCTTCCCAGATGATGATTGAGAACAATCCATGACACTGGCAGGTCTCAGCTTTGCAAAGGGGGCAGTGCATGCTATAAACTCTGCAGGGTGCCCAAACTTTTGCAGACGCCATTTTTTTTTTCTGTTATTTTGAAAGTGAAATGATGGAAATAAAATCTAACTTTTGTTGACATATTATAAGAATGTCTAATCTGTAATTTGATGCCTTTTGGAGATTTTCCATCTTTCCTTGGCTTCTTTATGCACAATAAAAAAAATTGTATGGATTAAAAATTTTAATCGACAGAACAGGGCGAACGCATTATCAGGGTTAGTAAACATAGGTAAAAAACAAGCCAGGTTCAGCCCAGTCTGAACAGCGCTGTGGAATAGACACAACCACCCCCCCTCCCGCTGACAATCCTGAAAGCTAAACTCCTAAGGCTCCCAAGTAAATGGAGCTGCAGTCGGGTATACTCACTGCCTCTCTATTAATTGTCTTTAGGACTGACGAACATAGATAGGGGCTATCTTTGGCAGTCCAACAGACAACAAATGAAGCGTATGTGCACACACTTGACCACAGCAGGAAAGCACTCTGGAATCCTATATGTATCCTCTATCTTGTATGTATGGTGGAAAAAAAAGCTTAAATCATACAAAATTTTAATTTAGTTAACATCATCTATGTATAATGTATAAATGATCACCCCTTACCCTGAACCAGCTGCAATCTTAGTGCCATCGGAGTTAAAGACCACATGGTTGGCATTGGTAGTGAACCGCGTCAAAATGCCATCCGGGTCCCCAGCTGGAAATGTATGCATATGAATTGCATTGTTGGAGTCTGCAGTAACAACTTTTCCATTCTGGCAAAAAACAGAATAATACAATAATGCAAAAAAAGATGTAGGCAACCCCTGGCAAGACCCCCCCCCCCCCCCCCCCCACACACACACACACACACACACACACTTTTCCATTTACTAATCAGTTGCAATTATGTGGCTATTCCATGAAAACTCATTTGATACTTTTACTGTGTGACAGATCAGGTCCGTAACCCAAAATCATGCAATTGCTAACATTTGAAGGACCTGAGCACCTGAACCCTTTTCGCTCTGGTTTTATGCTTACACACACACGATTATTGGAGATTGCCTGTACTCTACAACCTAAGACAATATGGCGAGTGTATAACTTACATCTTCCTAAATTGCGCTATTGCCTCCATCAAATATTACAGAATCTGTGATGGACATTCCTGACATGGCCACTGATGTGAATGTGAATACAGCCTTAGAAACATTACAGTAAATTGAAGACTAACAAAAAAACAAACATACTTTTAAAGCAAACGAATATGCCTTTTCTCCAACGTTGATGGACTTGGGGTCATCGTCCTCTATGTTTTCCCAGATGCGAATGTCTCCGTCACTGCCGCAGGTCACCAGACAGCTGAGAAACACACACAGAAATGTTATCTACGGCAGATCCGGTCTTCAAGCAAACTATGGTAAGATGTCAAAGTGATTGAGAAACAGTGTCAGCTATGTTCCTCCGTGTGTCTCCAACTGCTTCTAAACTACAACTCCCAGAATGCCCAGAAAGCCAAAGGCTGTCCAGGCATGCTGGGAGTTGTAGTTTTGCAACAGCTGTTTTGTAACACTGTTCAATTTAAGGCAGAGTTTTCCAAACAGTGTGTCTCCAGCTGCTGCAAAACTACAATTCCCAACATGCCTGGGAGTTGTCCGAGCATGCTGGGAGTTGTAGTTTTGCAACAGCTGGAGGAACACCATTTGGAAAATACTGCATTAAAGGGATAACAACGAGTAAAGATCTTTACCTTCCAGTTTCATTAAAACAGACATCTGTGTGTCCTTCGAGGTGAGCATATCGCATGGGCTTCTTTTTGGCAGGCATATCCTAAAAGATGAATGTAAAAAAAATCACAAGTCTAGTTTAGGCTGGATTCACTTTAAAAAGGGGCTGACACTAGAATACATACGCTATGTAGTCTGTTAGTGACTATGTCCAGTCCATTTCTCTTACGCATAGTTGTATTTTTCAGGACTTTGAATTCCTTAAAAGGGTACTCCGGCGCAAAACATCTTATTCCCTATCATAGGGATAAGATGTTCGATCGCGGGGATTCCATGCCGGATAACTAGCGACTACAGCTGCCGCGCTCCCTCTATTCAGGTCTATGGGAGGAGGCGTGACATGATGGAGTGGGGCGTGACGTCACAAAACACGGGAGCTCAACGCTTCCGTGTTCCATATGCTGCTGCCGCCGCCAGGCCGGAAATTGGGTTGGTCCCCAGCTGCGGGACCCCCACGATCTAACATGCTTTTGATAGGTGATAAGATGTTTTGCACCGGAGTACCCCTTTAATATAAAGTATACATACGAAAAAAAGCAGAGCGTGGTGAATCAGAAGACCGCACTCAGTTCATTAGGGTTACATACAAACATAGTACGGCTGAGAGGAGACACGTTCATAAATATCTACCAAGAAATGCGAATGACAGGAAGGGGTGTTGGAAACCTTAGACAAGAATTTCTACATATGCATTTTTATTATTAGCTCGCTGGCTCCTCCCTCTCTCCTGACCGGTTGTGTACTCCTTTCATTGTGTGTGTCTGGCTCTTCACTCTCTCCTGACAAAAAGTTGTGTTGTCCTATTGTCAGCGTGTTGTCTCAGCAGCTTCTTAGCTCCCCTCCCCCCCCCCCCCCTCTCTTCTGACAGGAAGTTGTGTTGTCCTCCTATTGTCAGTGTGGGGTTGTCTCAGCAGATCGCTGGTTCCTCCCTCTACCCTGAGACAACATAATTCTCTTCTGTCTTAGGAAGGTATAGCAGGATCTTGTCTCTGAGCTCTAGCCCCACCTCCTGACATTATATATATATATATATATATATATATATATATATATATATATATATAATTTTTTAATTTTTTTTATCACACAGACAAAAAAACAGACAGGTAATAAATACAGCAGGTGCTGCAACCTCACTACGCGATAGTCTGCTGTGAAATGAGATGGTCTGCATCAGCTCTGGGCAGGAAACTGGCAGGATGGAGGACTGTGATGAAGAGCTGAGGGAAAGCAATGCATTCTGGGAATTGTAGTGCAGAGAAACTGCTAAACCAGGAACTAAAGGACGAAGACACCGAAGACTGGAGAGCAATGCTAGACGCTTCTGCAGCATTTTACCTGATGTCTGAACAACCCCCTTTAAAGGGAACCAATCATCAGATTTTACCCTATATAACGCTTGGTAAAGCGTTATATAGAGTAAAATCTTTATTTTCACCATTCCCGGGGGACGCTCCTGCCTCCAGGGATGGTGAAAATATGAAGTTATAAACTAGTCACCGCGACGGCCGTAAGTAGTCACCTGGGCGGGAGCTCTTCTCACCTACTCCCGTTCTTCTGCCGGCAGCGACGCCCCCTCCGCTTGATTGATGGGCCGCGTCATCGCTCTGCTCCATCTGTTTAGTGAGCGGAACGATGACGCTGCCCATAAATCATGCGGAGGGGGCGTCGCTGCCGGCCAAAATCTGATGATTGGTTCCCTTTAAACCAGTGTTTCCCAACCCAGTCCCCAAGGCACACCAACATTCCAGGTTTTTTCAGTTACTCCATTGGAATAGAACAGGGAAATATTAAAATCCTGGACTGTTGGTGTGCCTTGAGGACTGGGTTGGGAAACGCTGCTTTAAACCATAAGTCCACACAACCTGTGTGAAGTTGGCACCCCATGTTTGCAAACACCATTCGTTTGTGCCGCAAAAATCAGCGTTTGTGCCGGGTTAGTTCCTGAGATATGGCACCTTAGATTTTTATGAAGCCCCGCCCACTTTCTACCCCATGTTCTTAAATTTTAAAAACAAATACACCATTAGTTTGTGCTGCGTTTACTGCGCCAATAATGTCTCCTACAATCTGCATCATTTCTAGTTTTATGAGACGCAAAAAAAAAAAAAATGACAATGATTTCTCAAAACAGTGACAGTTACCATAGCAACCAATGTGCTGTCACCTAAATTTGGAAATCAAAGTTGCAGCCTCATCGGTTGCTATGGGCAACTGCACTATTTTTTTTTCCTCCAAAATAGCCAACATATTTCTAATTAAAAGGTTTTAGAAACGAGCAGCAACATTTTTTGGATTTAAGGTGGTTAAATTAACAGAGGATGAAATTCACACCATCTTAAAATTATTTCAGCCCCCGTCACCATGATGAAAACTACCAGGGGTGACGTTTTCCATTCGCATTATCTACAGATACGATTTCCGTGGTGATGGAATCCATTTTGATTGCCTCCAGTAGTTATGATGACTTTTATACCCATAGTGTAAGTAAAATTAACAAATAAATGGAAAATGGGTAAAAACCCAACACAATATAACACATTCCCACATATTCTCCTCACAAAAACCCACCCTGTGGTATAAAACGGCTCTGAGACACTGGACGCCCCCCAGAGGATGCCCCCACAATCAGTAGACCCCCACATAATACACACAGAGGGTAGATTTCACACAAAAATTAAAAATAACCCACAAAAAGTGGCTGCACTGGACACGTACCGGGCGTCTGCGGCTCCTCTCTCCGCGTTTTCAACTTTCGCGGGTAGGTTTCCAGCAGTTGGCGGGAAAACTGTGTGACAGGAGGCCGGAAGCGGAAACGCGTTCCACGGCCGAGCGTTTCAAACCTCGCTTTCGGAAATCATGCCACCGGTGAGGGCTTCGCTGGGAGTCTGGTGGTGACGTCATGGGTAGGGAATGCCTCCGCCTTGTTAACTGTTTTATTGCTGGATGCTTTCGTTTAGAAACTTCTTTCTTTCATTAGTCCTTTATGGCGGTTGTGACTATACGCTATAGCAGTGTTTCCCGACCAGGGTGCCTACAGCTGTTGCAAAACTACAACTCCCAGAATGCCTGGACAGCCGAAGGCTGTCCAGGCATTCTGGGAGTTGTAGTTTTGCAACACCTGGAGGCACCCTGGTTGGGAAACACTGCGCTATAGAACAGTGTTTTCCAACCAGGGTGCCTCCAGCTGTTTTGCAGCAGCTGGAGGCACCCTGGTTGGGTAACACTGCTATAAAGGACAGGGACCAGGGGGGGGGGGGGGGGGAGAGAGAGACCTTTATTGCCCCCTAGTGGTCTGGTCCTGAATTAGCACAATATTCTGCTGCCTGCAACATTAGGTAAAAAGACATAAAAAAAATGTTGCTGAAGCATATAGCATTGCTAACCTGACTACTCCAGTTATTAAATCACCAAAAATCTATTTATTTGAGCAGTTGTTCAGTACTACAATTCCCAGAATTCATTGCTTTTCATCATATCTTCATCACAGTCCAACTACCCTGCCTACTAACCCCCCCCCCCCCCCCCCAGCAATCCTGACCGGTTTCCTCACAGAGCTGTTGCAGAACATCTAATTTCACAGCAGACTATCGCACAATTATTGAGATTGCAGCACCTTATGTATGCATTCCCTGTCTGCTCCTTTGCCTGTTGAATTGTTCAGCATGAGGCAGCGTGCTGTAATGACACCTCGTTCTTCCATAAATGTCCCGATAAAGATATATCTGTATATGACAGGAGGATGGTGATGTAGCTGGAGGGGCTGGTCAGAGGTGATGACATCGCTCAGGGGGCAGGGCTAGATCTCAGAGACAACATCCAGCCACGCCTCCTGAGACAGCAGAGGATGATGGGTTGTGTCAGAACATAGGGAGCAGCTGGGGAGCTTGGACAACACCACACTGACATTGAGCGGCCTATACAACTTCTTATCAGAGAGGGAGGAGCCAAGGAGCTGTTGAGACAACACACCATTGACAATGAGAGAACTACACAACTTCCTGTAAGGAGAGAAGAAGGAGCTGCTGAGACAACACCCCATTGACAATGAGAGGACTACACAACTTCCTGTAAGGAGAGAATGAGGAGCCAAGAAGCTGCTGAGACAACACCCCATTGACAATGAGAGGACTACACAACTTCATGTCAGGAGGGAGGAGCCAAGGAGCTGCTGGGACAACACCACACTGACAATGAATGGGTCACTTTGTAACAAACATAAAAATAGGAAAGTAGTATTAGAACCCAGGTCACCCACATACAATGTATACAAACTGCTCCTGCGCTGAAACATAAGTGGGACCTCAATGACATTATCAAGGAGCAGAATGTGTCAGAAGGTCGTGGTAAAAAATAAATAAAAAATTACATTTAACTAGCTAAGAATAGGGGAAGCAGGGGTAGAACCCAATACAGTGGTCCCTCAAGTTATAATATTAATCGGTTCTGGGACGACCATTGTATGTTGAAACCATTGTATGTTGAGACCAGAACTCTATGGAAACCTGGTAATTGGTTCTAAAGGCACCAAAATGTCATCCAAAAATAGGAAAAAGTGAGAATTAAATAAAAATAAGTAGATAACTAATATAGATAAAGCAAATCCTTACATATAAAAGTAAGAAAGATCTGCTGGGAGCTGTAATCACTGTCTATGTCAGTGTTTCCCAAGCAGGGAGCCTCCAGCTGTTGCAAAACTACAACTCCCAGCATGCCCGGACAGCCAAAGGCTGTCCGGGCATACTGGGAGTTGTAGTTTTGCAACAGCTGGGGGCACCCTGCTTGAGAAGCACTGGTCTATGTAGAGGACAGGAGCTTCTTCGGGGTCCTGTACAGAACATGCAGTGTCCTAAAAAAGTAACATAGAGTCGCCCTCAACTGGTGTCCTAAGGAGAAGCTAACCTTGGTACAGGTAAAGAGTACAGAACATGTAATACCTCCATGTACTATAGGGGGTGCTACCAGCCACCAGGCAGTGCATACACTTCAGTAATACAGGTAAAGAGTACAGAACATGTAATACCTCCATTTACTATAGGGGGCGCTACCAGCCACCAGGCAGTACATACACTTCAGTAATACAGGTAAAGAGTACAGAACATGTAATACCTCCATGTACTATAGGGGGCGCTACCAGCCACCAGTCAGTGCATACGCTTCAGTAATACAGAATGCCCATTCTGATTGGTCAGTTCATTGACATGTTTCACAGATCTGGACTGTCTGTACATTGTATGTTGAGTCTGGTTTGAACTTACAATGGTCCAGAAAAGACCATTGTATGTTGAAACTATTGTATGTTGAGGCCATTGTAAGTTGAGGGATCACTGTATAATTCATGTAAATGGCTTTTGCACCCTATGCCGGGTCCCACTCTGAGGAATAAGGGAAGGTTATTGAAGAGGAGAAGAAGCGGTCACAAGGTCATGGTCAACATAAAGTTACCTTGTAACAAGCATAAACATAGGAATGTAGGATTAGAACCCAGGTCACCCACATACAATTATGAAAACAGCTATTTTTTCAATTCTATTGAAAAAATAGTTGTTTTTTTTTTTAAATTATATTATGAAGAGGAACATGTCACTAGGTAATGGTCAAAATAAAAACCTTTTTAACAAGCATAAAAAATGTAAAGCATGGTTAGAACCCAGGTCACCCACATACAACGTACATCACTCTAACTCTAATAAATCAGTGAAGATTTCTTTATGTCGTTATTGAGGAGAACAGGTAACAAATGGTTAAAAGAAATGGATAAAAAGCATTGAAAAGGGAAAAACAGGATTTGACCCTGGTCTCCCACATACATTACAGGTAAAATGGCCCCAAGCCAGATCCCTCGCCAAGAAAAAGATGAAGCTTTGTCATTATCGAGGAGGAGAACCGGGCACAAAGTGATGATCAAAATAAACAAATTACCTTGCAAAAAGCAAAGAGAATAGAAAGCAGGATTATAACCCAGGTCACCAACGTGTCTGTACATAGGAGATCACTATTGATTATAACCCAGGTCACCAACGTGTCTGTACATAGGATATCACTATTGATTATAACCCAGGTCACCAACGTGTCTGTACATAGGAGATCACTATTGATTATAACCCAGGTCACCAATGTGTCTGTACTTAGGAGATCACTTTTGATTATAACCCAGGTCACCAACGTGTCTGTACATAGGAGATCACTATTGATTATAACCCAGGTCACCAATGTGTCTGTACTTAGGAGATCACTTTTGATTATAACCCAGGTCACCAACGTGTCTGTACATAGGAGATCACTATTGATTATAACCCAGGTCACCAACGTGTCTGTACATAGGAGATCACTTTTGATTATAACCCAGGTCACCAACGTGTCTGTACATAGGAGATCACTATTGATTATAACCCAGGTCACCAACGTGTCTGTACATAGGAGATCACTTTTGATGATAACCCAGGTCACCAACGTGTCTGTACATAGGAGATCACTTTTGATTATAACCCAGGTCACCAACGTGTCTGTACATAGGAGATCACTATTGATTATAACCCAGGTCACCAACGTGTCTGTACATAGGAGATCACTATTGATTATAACCCAGGTCACCAACGTGTCTGTACATAGGAGATCACTATTGATTATAACCCAGGTCACCAACGTGTCTATACATAGGAGATCACTTTTGATTATAACCCAGGTCACCAACGTGTCTGTACATAGGAGATCACTATTGATTATAACCCAGGTCACCAACGTGTCTGTACATAGGAGATCACTTTTGATGATAACCCAGGTCACCAACTTGTCTGTACATAGGAGATCACTTTTGATTATAACCCAGGTCACCAACGTGTCTGTACATAGATCACTTTTGATTATAACCCAGGTCACCAACGTGTCTGTACATAGGAGATCACTATTGATTATAACCCAGGTCACCAACGTGTCTGTACATAGGAGATCACTTTTGATTATAACCCAGGTCACCAACGTGTCTGTACATAGGAGATCACTATTGATTATAACCCAGGTCACCAACGTGTCTGTACATAGGAGATCACTATTGATTATAACCCAGGTCACCAACGTGTCTGTACATAGGAGATCACTATTGAGAACCCCTTTTATGCTTTTCCTTCCTATATTCCTGTTATTGTGCATAGTGATTGCAGCACTAGATGGCGCTGTGCCGCCGCAGGCCATGATGGGAAGAGCAGAAAACTGGTCAACATTAGTAGAGTTGGCATTAAAATGAGATTCGGTCCTAATTGTTAAAAGTGTTAGCGACTATTTTTTACATTTCCCAAAATAAGGCGATCTGATTGGTTGGCATCACAAACACTTTTTCTGACTGCCAAAGGACAATTTTGGAGTCAATGTACCTATGTGCGTCGTGTAAAAAAGTCACAGAGAAAGGCAGCACTACAACTCCCAGCGTGTTATGTCACTGGATATGACATTTGTGGGGGCTTTGAGATGCTGAGATGATGTATCTAAGCCTATGGTGTTTGATACTGTCTGCTGAGATTATGTATCTAAGCCTATTGTGTTTGATACTGTCTGCTGAGATGATAGATCTAAGCATGTTTTGCTGGGAGTTGTCGTTTTGCAACAGCTGGAGGAACACTGGTTAGGAAACACTGACCTATGTTACATCATCTCAGCAGACAGTATCAAACACCATAGGCTTAGATACATTATCTCAGTATCTAAGCCTATGTTGTTTGATACTGCCTGCTTAAAGGATGTAGCCTAGATCAGTGTTTCCTAACCAGTGTGCCTCCAGCTGTTGCAAAACTACAACTCCCAGCATGCCCGGACAGCCAACGGCTGTCCGGGCATGCTGGGAGTTGTAGTTTTGCAACAGCTGGAGACACACTGGTTGGGAAACACTGATCTAAGCCTATTGTGTTTGATACTGTCTGTTGACATGATGAATCTAAGCCTATAGTGTTTGATACTCTGTTGACATGATGTATCTAAGCCTATAGTGTTTGATACTGTCTTCTGAGATTATGTATATAAGCCTACAGTTGTTTGATACTATTTGCTGAGATTATGTATCTAACCACGGTTTCCCAACAACTGCACCTCCAGCTGTTTCAAAACTACAACTCTCAGCATGCCCGGAGGCGCACTGTTCTAAGTACTGTCATCTAAGCTAGTATAGCTAAAACCGCTCATACACATACAAGGCTTTCCATGGCAGCTTTCAGCTGTCCCTGTGTACTGTCCCTTTAAGTAGACCACATGCAGAAGCGCGTGAATCCGTTTTTTCACTATTTCTTGTCGTTCTTCTTTCCTCCCACAATTAAAGTCATAAGATCTGACTCAATCCCCGTGATCTGAACCATTACTCACCAGGTTGTTCTATTCACTGCCAGGCTGGACCAATATCAATTAGATATACAAAATATATTGTTAAAGGGGTACTCCACTGGAAAACATTTTTTTTAAATCAACTGGTGCCAGAAAGTTACACAGATTTGTATATTACCGTACTTCAATTTAAAAATCTTAATCCTTCCAGTACTTATCAACTGCTGTATGTTCCACAGGAAGTTCTTGTTCTTTTAAATTTCTTTTCTGTCTGACCACAGCGCTCTCTGCTGACACCTCTGTCCATGTCAGGAACTGTCCAGAGCAGGAGAGGTTTCTATGGGGATTTGTCTCCTGCTCTGGACAGTTCCTAAAATGGACAGAGGTGTCAGCAGGGAGCATTGTGGTCAGACAGAAAGGAAATTCAAAAAGAAAAGAACTTCCTGTGACACCATAGCGTGTTATGTCACTGGATATAACATTTGTGGGGGCTTTGAGATGCTGAAATGATGTATCTAAGCCTATTGTGTTTGATACTGTCTGCTGAGATGATGGATCTAAGCCTATTGTGCTGGGAGTTGTCGGTTTGCAACAGCTGGAGGCACCCTGGTTGGGAAACACTGACCTAAGTTACATCATCTCAGCAAATAGTATCTAACACCATAGGCTTAGATACATCATCTCAATATGTTGTTTGATACTGCCTGCTGAGAGAATGTAGCCTAGATCAATGTTTCCTAACCAGTGTGCCTCCAGCTGTTGCAAAACTACAACTCCCAGCATGCACAGACAGCCTTTGGCTGTCCGGGCATGCTGGGAGTTGTAGTTTTGCAACAGCTGGAGGCACACTGGTTGGGAAACACTGGCTAAGATACATCTTCTCAGCAGACTGTATCACCCACATTAGACTAAGATACATCATCTCAGTAGACAATATTAATAGGCTTAGATACATTATCTCAACAGACAGGTTCAAACATACCGTAATAGGCTTAGATCAGTGTTTCTCAACCAGTGTGCCTCCAGCTGTTTCAAAACTACAACTCCCAGCATGCCCGGACAGCCATTATTAGAGAAATAAGCCTGCCATGTGTGATACTGTCTGCTGAACTGCCGTATGTACACCTATCATGTGTGATACTGTCTGATGAGCCAATGTATCTAAGCCTGTCATGTGTGATACTGTCTGCTGAACTGCCGTATGTACACCTATCATGTGTGATACTGTCTGATGAGCCAATGTATCTAAGCCTGTCATGTGTGATACTGTCTGCTTAACTGCTATATGCACACCTATAACATTGGACTATGTCTAATAAGCCAATGTATCTAAGCCTGTCATGTGTGATACTGTCTGATAAGCCAATGTATCTAAGCCTGTCATGTGTGATACTGTCTGCTGAACTGCTGTATGCACACCTATAATATGGGACAATGTCTGATAAGCCAATGTATCTAAGTCATGTGTGATACTTTCTGCCAAGGCATGTATCTAAGTCTGTTATGTGGGATACAGTCCCACATTCCCTATAAGTAAATGTAGTCACATGACCCATCTCGGTCAGTATCGGGGCCCTTGTCCTGGACAATACTCTTTCTGTCCTCAGATATAATGACTCTTCTGTCTCATTTCTTCATTTATTCTAACCAGAATTTTTTTGCAACAAAAATTGGAAAAAATTATCAGAATAAATAGACAGAGGTCTTGTTTGTTATTTTCTTGCTGTATTCCTGCCGGTCTAGTATGTCCAGAATATTGTATAAATTATCCGGCAGTAAATGCCCTCGGGGGCTGTTATACCACAACAGAGGGCAGGACGCCAGTGTGTGAACAAAACACTGAACCGACACCCACGCGTCTCTATACAGGGCGAGCCGGCAGATGGCCGCCTATTGTCACATCCAGCCTCATCGTGGATTATCTGGGAAAGTTGGGTGCTAATTATACAGCCTTAAGGATATAAAGAGGCATATAAGGACAGGAGATGAGGATGGGATATGAGGACGGGATATGGGGTCAGGATATGAGGACAGGATATGGGGTCGGGATATGAGGACAGGATATGGGGTCGGGATATGAGGACGGGATATGAGGTCGGGATATGAGGTCGAGATATGAGGACAGGATATGAGGACGGGATATGAGGTCGGGATATGAGGTCAGGATATGAGGACGGGATATGAGGTCGGGATATGAGGACAAGATATGAGGTCGGGATATGAGGATAAGATATGAGGTCGGGATATGAGGACGGGATAAGAGGTCGGGATATGAGGTCGGGATATGAGGTCAGGATATGAGGTCGGGATATGAGGACGGGATGTGAAGACGGGATATGAGGCCGGGATATGAAGACGGGAAATGAGGATGGGATATGAGGTTGGGATATGAAGACGGGATAAGAGGTCGGTATATGAGGACGGGATAAGAGGTCGGGATATGAAGACGGGAAATGAGGATGGGATATGAGGTCGGGATATGAGGACGGGATAAGAGGTCTGGATATGAAGACGGGAAATGAGGATGGGATATGAGGTCGGGATATGAAGATGGGAAATGAGGATGGGATATGAGGTCGGGATATGAAGACGGGAAATGAGGATGGGATATGAGGTCGGGATATGAGGACAAGATATGAGGTCGGGATATGAGGACGGGATAAGAGGTTGAGATATGAAGACGGGATATGAGGTTGGGATATGAGGACGGGATATGAGGACGGGATATGAGGTCGGGATATGAGGACGGGAAATGAGGATGGGATATGATGTCGGTATATGAGGACGGGATATGAGGACGGGATATGAGGATGGGATATGGGGACGGGGTATGAGGTCGGCATATGAGGGCAAGATATGAGGACGGGATATGAGGATGGGATATGAGGTCGGGATGTGAGGACGGGATATGAGGACAGGATATAAGGTCAGGATACAGAAACTCCTGGGCCCCAATATAGAATCAATGACGGAGCCACCAACCACGAAGTGCCCTGTATAACACTGGGGTCTCGTGTAGCAGAGGGTTGTGCCCACAACCACCAGGGCCCGGTACATCCTCTGCCCTCTAAAGCTGATTAATTCCAGTATTTTTTTCTAACATTAACCCCCCAAATATTAGGAAAGCATCAGACCAGGGGCTGGAGATTTGTTATTGTGAAACAGTCTGGTAGATTTCCGTAAAGTGTGATTCACTGATTTTTAACATTCTTTAGTATTTTCCAATGGAAACAGAAAAGAAAACATTACTGGCTCAGTCAGGTCCTCATTGTAATAATAAACAGTCTTAATAATGATTTTACTGATCTTATCATAACCATGATCAATACTTATATCTATTTAATATATATATATATATATATATATATATATATATATAAATCCAAAGAAGCAGCAGCACACAAGGTATACGGTGCAAAAAAAAATTGTGATTTTATTGCATCAGTGCATAGTGCTCTGTATGCACTGATGCAATAAAACCACAACTTTTTTTTGCACCGTATACCTTGTGTGCTGCTGCTTCTTTGGATTTATTTATTGGGATCCCGAACCAAGGCTCCTACACAGCGTGCACCAGCTACCTGAAGTACTATCTGGTTGTGCTGCTCTTCTGGGATATTTATATATATATATATAGATAGAGAGAGAGAGAGAGAGAGAGAGAGAGATCTGTGAGCTGTGAGCAGAAATTGTCGCTTTTCACATCAATCCCTGTCCCCTATGGTTCTCACAATCTAATGTCCCTACCACACTAATTATCTATCTATCTCATATCTATCTATCTCATATCTATATATATATCTCATATCTATCTATCTCATATCTATCTATCTATCTCATATCTATCTATCTATCTATCTCATATCTATCTCATATCTATCTATCTATCTATCTATCTCATATCTATCTATCTATCTATCTCATATCTATATATATATCTCATATCTATCTATCTATCTATCTCATATCTATCTATATCTCATATCTATCTATATCTCATATCTATCTATCTATATCATATCTATCTATCTATCTATATCTATCTATCTATCTCATATCTATCTATCTCATATCTATCTATCTATCTCATATCTATCTATCTCATATCTATATATATATCTCATATCTATCTATCTATCTATCTATCTCATATCTATCTATCTATCTCATATCTATCTATCTCATATCTATCTCATATCTATCTATCTATCTCATATCTATCTATCTATCTATCTCATATCTATATATATATCTCATATCTATCTATCTATCTCATATCTATCTATATCTCTGTTGCTATCTATATCTCATATCTATCTATATCTCATATCTATCTATCTATATCATATCTATCTATCTATATCTATCTATCTATCTCATATCTATCTATCTCATATCTATCTATCTCATATCTATATATATCTCATATCTATCTATATCATATCTATCTATCTATCTCATATCTATCTATCTCATATCTATCTATCTCATATCTATCTATCTCATATCTATCTTATATCTATCTCATATCTATCTCATATCTATCTATCTATCTCATTGTCACGATGCCGGCTGGCAGGTAGTGGACCCTCTGTGCCAGAGAGGGATTGGCGTGGACCGTGCTAGTGGACCGGTTCTAAGCCACTACTGGTATTCACCAGAGCCCGCCGCAAAGCGGGATGGTCTTGCTGCGGCGGTAGTGACCAGGTCGTATCCACTAGCAACGGCTCACCTCTCTGGCTGCTGAAGATAGGCGCGGTACAAGGGAGTAGGCAGAAGCAAGGTCGGACGTAGCAGAAGGTCGGGGCAGGCAGCAAGGATCGTAGTCAGGGGCAACGGCAGAAGGTCTGGAAACACTGGCAAGGGACACACAAGGAACGCTTTCACTGGCACTAAGGCAACAAGATCCGGCAAGGGAGTGCAAGGGAAGTGAGGTAATATAGGGAAGTGCACAGGTGATAACCCTAATTGGAACCACTGCGCCAATCAGCGGCGCAGTGGCCCTTTAAATCGCAGAGACCCGGCGCGCGCGCGCCCTAGGGAGCGGGGCCGCGCGCGCCGGGACAGAACAGACGGGGAGCGAGTCAGGTAGGGGAGCCGGGGTGCGCATCGCGAGCGGGCGCTACCCGCATCGCGAATCGCATCCCGGCTGGCAGCAGGATCGCAGCGCCCCGGGTCAGAGGACGTGACCGGAGCGCTGCAGCGGAGGGGGAGAAGCGAGCGCTCCGGGGAGGAGCGGGAACCCGGAGCGCTCGGCGTAACAGTACCCCCCCCCTTGGGTCTCCCCCTCTTCTTGGAGCCTGAGAACCTGAGGAGCAGACTTTTGTCAAGGATGTTGTCCTCAGGTTCCCAGGATCTCTCTTCAGGACCACAACCCTCCCAGTCTACTAAAAAAAAAATTTTCCCTCTGACCTTTTTGGCAGCCAAAATCTCCTTGACCGAGAAGACGTCCGAGGAGCCGGAAACAGGAGTGGGAGGAACAGATTTGGGAGAAAAACGGTTGAGGATGAGTGGTTTGAGAAGAGAGACGTGAAAGGCATTAGGGATACGAAGAGAAGGAGGAAGAAGAAGTTTATAAGAGACAGGATTAATTTGACGCAAAATTTTGAAAGGACCAAGATAGCGTGGTCCCAACTTGTAGCTAGGGACACGGAAGCGGACATATTTAGCGGAGAGCCATACCTTGTCTCCAGGGGAAAAAACGGGGGGAGCTCTTCTTTTCTTATCCGCGAATCTCTTCATGCGTGAAGAAGTCTGTAAGAGAGAATTTTGGGTCTCTCTCCATATAATGGAAAGGTCACGAGAAATTTCATCCACAGCGGGCAGACCAGAGGGCAAGGGGGTAGGGAGGGGGGGAAGAGGGTGACGGCCGTACACCACGAAAAATGGGGATTTGGAGGAAGATTCAGAGACCCTGAAGTTATACGAGAATTCGGCCCATGGAAGGAGATCTGCCCAGTCATCCTGGCGGGAGGAAACAAAATGTCGCAAATAATCACCCAGGATCTGGTTAATTCTTTCTACTTGTCCATTGGACTGGGGATGATATGCAGAGGAAAAATTTAATTTAATCTTGAGTTGTTTACAGAGAGCTCTCCAGAATTTAGACACGAATTGGACCCCTCTATCCGAGACAATCTGCGTAGGCAACCCGTGAAGACGAAAAATGTGTACAAAAAATTGTTTAGCCAACTGAGGCGCAGAAGGAAGACCAGGAAGAGGGATGAAATGTGCCATTTTGGAGAATCGATCAACGACCACCCAAATAACGGTGTTGCCACGGGAAGGGGGTAAATCAGTAATAAAATCCATACCAATCAGAGACCAAGGCTGTTCGGGGACAGGCAGAGGATGAAGAAAACCAGCGGGCTTCTGGCGAGGAGTCTTATCCCGGGCACAGATAGTGCAGGCTCGCACAAAGTCCCCGACATCCGTCTCCAGAGTCGGCCACCAATAGAAGCGGGAGATGAGTTGCACAGATTTCTTGATGCCCGCATGACCTGCGAGATGGGAGGAGTGACCCCATTTGAGGATTCCGAGGCGTTGGCGTGGAGAAACAAAGGTCTTTCCTGGAGGAGTCTGCCTGATGGAGGCAGGAGAAGTGGAGATCAGGCAGTCAGGTGGAATGATGTGTTGCGGAGGGAGGTCAACTTCTGAGGCATCCGAGGAACGAGAGAGAGCATCGGCCCTAATGTTCTTATCGGCAGGACGAAAGTGAATCTCAAAATTAAATCGGGCAAAGAACAGAGACCACCGGGCCTGGCGAGGATTCAGCCGTTGGGCCGACTGGAGGTAGGAGAGGTTCTTATGGTCGGTGTAGATAATGACAGGAAATCTTGATCCCTCCAGCAGATGCCTCCATTCCTCAAGTGCTAATTTAATGGCTAGAAGCTCTCGATCCCCGATGGAGTAGTTCCTCTCCGCTGGAGAGAAGGTCCTAGAGAAAAAACCACAAGTGACAGCATGCCCGGAAGAATTTTTTTGTAGAAGAACAGCTCCAGCTCCTACTGAGGAGGCATCAACCTCCAATAGGAAGGGTTTGGAAGGGTCAGGTCTGGAGAGCACGGGAGCCGAAGAAAAGGCAGACTTGAGTCGTTTAAAGGAGTCCTCTGCTTGAGGAGGCCAAGACTTGGGATCAGCATTTTTCTTGGTTAAAGCCACGATAGGAGCCACAATGGTAGAAAAATGTGGAATAAATTGCCTGTAATAATTGGCGAACCCCAAAAAGCGTTGGATAGCACGGAGTCCGGAGGGGCGTGGCCAATTTAAGACGGCAGAGAGTTTGTCTGGATCCATCTGTAGTCCCTGGCCAGAGACCAAATATCCTAGAAAAGGAAGAGATTGGCATTCAAACAGACATTTCTCAATTTTGGCATAGAGTTGGTTGTCACGAAGTCTCTGAAGAACCATACGGACATGCTGGCGGTGTTCTTCTAGATTGGCAGAAAAAATTAGGATATCGTCCAGATATACCACAACACAGGAGTATAACAGATCACGAAAAATTTCATTGACAAAGTCTTGGAAGACGGCAGGGGCATTGCACAGTCCAAAGGGCATGACCAGATACTCAAAGTGTCCATCTCTGGTGTTAAATGCCGTTTTCCACTCGTCCCCCTCTCTGATGCGGATGAGGTTATAGGCGCCTCTTAAGTCCAATTTAGTGAAGATGTGGGCACCTTGGAGGCGATCAAAGAGTTCAGAGATGAGGGGTAAGGGGTAGCGGTTCTTAACCGTGATTTTATTAAGACCGCGGTAGTCAATGCAAGGACGTAGGGAGCCATCTTTTTTGGACACAAAGAAAAATCCGGCTCCGGCAGGAGAGGAGGATTTACGGATAAAGCCCTTTTCTAGATTCTCCTGGACGTATTCGGACATGGCAAGAGTCTCTGGGGCAGAGAGAGGATAAATTCTGCCCCGGGGTGGAGTAGTACCCGGGAGGAGGTCGATAGGGCAATCATAAGGCCTGTGAGGAGGTAGAGTCTCAGCTTGTTTTTTGCAGAAAACATCCGCGAAGTCCATATAGGCCTTAGGGAGACCGGTTACTGGAGGAACCACAGAGTTACGGCAAGGGTTATTGGGAACCGGTTTTAGACAGTTCTTGGAACAAGAGGACCCCCAACTCTTGATCTCCCCAGTGGACCAATCCAGGGTTGGGGAATGAAGTTGAAGCCAGGGAAGTCCAAGGAGAATCTCCGAGGTGCAATTGGGGAGGACCAAAAGTTCAATCCTCTCATGATGAGATCCGATGCTCATAAGAAGGGGCTCCGTGCGGAAACGTATGGCACAGTCCAATCTTTCATTATTTACACAATTGATGTAGAGGGGTCTGGCGAGACTGGTCACTGGGATGTTGAACCTGTTGACGAGAGAGGCCAAAATAAAATTTCCTGCAGATCCAGAGTCCAAGAAGGCCACTGTAGAGAAGGAGAAGGCAGAGGCAGACATCCGCACAGGCACAGTAAGACGTGGAGAAGCAGAGTAGACATCAAGGACTGTCTCACCTTTGTGCGGAGTCAGCGTACGTCTTTCCAGGCGGGGAGGACGGATAGGACAATCCCTCAGGAAGTGTTCGGTACTAGCACAGTACAGGCAGAGGTTCTCCATACGGCGTCGTGTCCTCTCTTGAGGTGTCAGGCGAGACCGGTCGACCTGCATAGCCTCCACGGCGGGAGGCACAGGAACAGATTGCAGGGTACCAGAGGAGAGAGGAGCCGAGGAGACGAAACGCCTCGTGCGAACAGAGTCCATATCTTGACGGAGTTCCTGACGCCTTTCAGAAAAACGCATGTCAATGCGAGTGGCTAGGTGAATAAGTTCATGTAGATTAGCAGGAATTTCTCGTGCGGCCAGAACATCTTTAATGTTGCTGGATAGGCCTTTTTTGAAGGTCGCGCAGAGGGCCTCATTATTCCAGGACAATTCTGAAGCAAGTGTACGGAATTGTACGGCATACTCGCCAACGGAAGAATTACCCTGGACCAGGTTCAACAGGGCAGTCTCAGCAGAAGAGGCTCGGGCAGGTTCCTCAAAGACACTTCGGATTTCCGAGAAGAAGGAGTGTACAGAGGCAGTGACGGGGTCATTGCGGTCCCAGAGCGGTGTGGCCCATGACAGGGCTTTTCCGGACAGAAGACTGACTACGAAAGCCACCTTAGACCTTTCAGTGGGAAACAGGTCCGACATCATCTCCAGATGCAGGGAACATTGGGAAAGGAAGCCACGGCAAAACTTAGAGTCCCCATCAAATTTATCCGGCAAGGATAAGCGTATCCCAGGGGCGGCCACTCGCTGCGGAGGAGGTGCAGGAGCTGGCGGAGGAGATGACTGCTGAAGCTGTGGTAGCAACTGTTGTAGCATAACGGTCAGTTGAGACAGCTGTTGGCCTTGTTGCGCAATCTGTTGTGACTGCTGGGCGACCACCGTGGTGAGGTCAGCGACAACTGGCAGAGGAACTTCAGCGGGATCCATGGCCGGATCTACTGTCACGATGCCGGCTGGCAGGTAGTGGACCCTCTGTGCCAGAGAGGGATTGGCGTGGACCGTGCTAGTGGACCGGTTCTAAGCCACTACTGGTATTCACCAGAGCCCGCCGCAAAGCGGGATGGTCTTGCTGCGGCGGTAGTGACCAGGTCGTATCCACTAGCAACGGCTCACCTCTCTGGCTGCTGAAGATAGGCGCGGTACAAGGGAGTAGGCAGAAGCAAGGTCGGACGTAGCAGAAGGTCGGGGCAGGCAGCAAGGATCGTAGTCAGGGGCAACGGCAGAAGGTCTGGAAACACTGGCAAGGGACACACAAGGAACGCTTTCACTGGCACTAAGGCAACAAGATCCGGCAAGGGAGTGCAAGGGAAGTGAGGTAATATAGGGAAGTGCACAGGTGATAACCCTAATTGGAACCACTGCGCCAATCAGCGGCGCAGTGGCCCTTTAAATCGCAGAGACCCGGCGCGCGCGCGCCCTAGGGAGCGGGGCCGCGCGCGCCGGGACAGAACAGACGGGGAGCGAGTCAGGTAGGGGA
This sequence comes from Hyla sarda, assembly GCF_029499605.1. Lineage (NCBI taxonomy): Eukaryota > Metazoa > Chordata > Amphibia > Anura > Hylidae > Hyla > Hyla sarda. The sequence continues at coordinate 8,238,043 of NC_079199.1, forward strand.
GCCGGGGTGCGCATCGCGAGCGGGCGCTACCCGCATCGCGAATCGCATCCCGGCTGGCAGCAGGATCGCAGCGCCCCGGGTCAGAGGACGTGACCGGAGCGCTGCAGCGGAGGGGGAGAAGCGAGCGCTCCGGGGAGGAGCGGGAACCCGGAGCGCTCGGCGTAACACTCATATCTATCTCATATCTATCTCATATCTATCTATCTATCTATCTATCTATCTCATATCTATCTATCTCATATCTATCTCATATCTATCTCATATCTCTCTCATATCTATCTCATATCTATCTATCTCATATCTATCTCTCTCATATCTATCTCTCTCATATCTATCTCTCTCATATCTATCTCTCTCATATCTATCTATCTATCTCATATCTATCTATCTATCTATCTCTCTCATATCTATCTCTCTCATATGTATCTCTCTCATATCTATCTATCTCTCTCATATCTATCTATCTCATATCTATCTATCTCTCTCTCTCATATCTATCTCATATCTATCTATCTTATATCTATCTATCTATCTTATATCTATCTATCTATCTATCTATCTATAAAGATAAATGTAGGCCGCACACCAGGATTGGTGCCAAATTAAAGTGCTTTTATTCCAAGGAACAACGTTCTGTGACATCACAATCATTAAAGGGTAGCTCCAACCATCGTATTTTTTTTTTTTTGCTAGTCCGTCCCATCCCCCCCCCCCCCCCCGCTACGGCACTAGCCCCCCCCCCCCCCCCCGCTACGGCACTAGCCCGTTCCCTCCCCCCCCCCCACCGCCCCGCATACCCCGTTCTCTCATTACACCTGCAGTTACTGCAGAGTCCGGCAGCGGGCGTGCAGGGACAGCGGCGGCATAGAGGCGGCGGCGGCGATGTGCGGGAGGAGTGGCCTCCCAGCCAGTGGCCAGGGAGCCAATGCGCTCGTTCCCGCCTGTCTGATTGACAGTCAGGGAGCGAGTGCAGCCTAACTGAAAAAGGACTGATTGCCAATCCAAAATCAGTCCTTTTTCAGTAGCCGTTTTTAAAATGTAAATTAAACCTTTTTAATGAAAAAAAAATAATAAAAGTATATTAGAGATATGTTGTAGTACATAAGTGCTACAACATATCAAAAAATAAAGTTGGTGACATTGCCCATTTAACATATCACATGACATTTTGACATGTAAATAAAGTGCAAAACTTCTCATCTAATAAGTAATTATACAATCAATGCCGGGCATTATACATCATATACAGTGGTAAACATAAATGATATGTCCGATCTCTAATATTAACAAGAGATAAAACATATGTGCTAACTGTGTTAGTGTCAAAAGGGACGTAATGTGAAAATGAAAAGCGTTACCGGGTCAGGCAGTCCCGTCTCCACACTGACCTCCTAACAAGCGCGCCATATACCGCAAGCCCCAGTCTCACATGGGACGCCGGGACTTACTTCCGGTTTCCCCGGAGTTCCACCAATCACAGTGACAGCGTCCCGTAGTTATGGAAACCACCTAGACTGTCAGTCCGGTGGTGACGCGGCCAAGCTCCGTGGTACCCAGCGCATGCTCAGTATCAAATAGTAATCCAAAGCGCCATCTTTAATAGGGGTAAGTATTAACTACATTTAATTATAGAGTACTGGCAAAGTCCGTTACTGTAGATATGTAATCCTCCATAGTATCACCCTGCAAACATATCACAGTCACGGGGCTTAGATACTGCACTCAGTTATTTAGAGTCAGTCCTGAGTGCGTCTCCTAGAATCCATAGGACCCCAGAGCACGCGTAGCCCTCTCACCTTCTGTTGGCCGGGATTATGCACCAGGCTGCTTTTTATGTACAGAGGTGTCAACCGCTACCCTCCATGCAAAGGTCATTCATACCAGGGTGTACCTGTGGGAGTATAAAACACTATAAAAACATATAAGTAAATACCCCTTTATGATTGGGACGCCGTCACTATATTTATAAAGAAATGAAAAAAACATTTTTCTAAAAACAGATAAAAATAAAATTTGCGGTTCTTGGCTGTGGTCATCTTTTCTGTCTTCCAAGGGCTGCTTGACCGGAATGTAACATCTTAGTTAATCTGCAATATAAAAGAAAATAGTTTTAATATCACTAATAAATCATAATACCACAAATCTCCACTGAGACCACAACCATAGTTACATCATTATTTTGGGGATAACCACAAACTCCACGTTCAGAGAGTTGAGGTCATAGATCCATCTCAACTCTCTTTTTTGTAATGTGGAGACCCTATCCCCGCCTCTTTTCAGTGGCGGAATATGGTCTACCACCACGCATTTTACTGAAATAAAAAAAGCACAAACGGATGCGCTCCGTAGTGTAACACCAAAGGTGAGTTGGTAACGCTAAGTGTGAATTGCGCTTACCACATGAAGTTGTACTCCAACCAAGTACAACAATGGAACAGGGCGAATCATCAAAGGGTCTCTGCAGCTTCGTCCCGCTGAAATAGAATCACGATAAAAACAAGCAATCTCCAGGTAGCAGAGCGGGATCAATGGAAGCGCTGAGACCAGATAAGAAGTTAAAAGGATTTATTTCCCATAATGCAACGCGTTTCACGGTCACCCGCTTCCTCAGGCATGCCTGAGGAAGCGGGTGACCGTGAAACGCGTTGCATTATGGGAAATAAATCCTTTTAACTTCTTATCTGGTCTCAGCGCTTCCATTGATCCCGCTCTGCTACCTGGAGATTGCTTGTTTTTATCGTGACCACGCATTTTAGATCATGTTCCCGATGACCAGCCTCCAGAAAATGCTTGGAGACTGGTAGATCGGTTCTGTTTTTGCCTATAGAGTATCTATGTTGGCCAAGCCTAACTTTAAACTCACATTTCGTTTCGCCAATGTAAATGAGTTTGCAAGGACACCATGAGATGTAGACTACATATTCGCTTTCGCAGTTCAAATAGTATTTTATTGGGTATGTTTTCCCTGTTTGGGGGTGCGTGAATGCATTCCCCTTCTGGAGATACTTACGATTCCCGCACCTCCTACAAGGAAAGCCCCCCTTAACACCCACAGATGCATATTTTTGTGTCTGTACCTGTTTTGACACGTCTCCTCTCACAAGTTCATCTTTCAAATTCCTGGATTCCTGACAGTCTAGGTGGTTTCCATAACTACGGGACGCCATCACTGTGATTGGTGGAACTCCGGGGAAACCGGAAGTAAGTCCCGGCGTCCCATGTGAGACTGGGGCTTGCGGTATATGGCGCGCTTGTTAGGAGGTCAGTGTGGAGACGGGACTGCCTGACCCGGTAACGCTTTTCATTTTCACATTACGTCCCTTTTGACACTAACACAGTTAGCACATATGTTTTATCTCTTATGAATATTAGAGATCGGACATATAATTTATGTTTACCACTGTATATGATGTATAATGCCCTGCATTGATTGTATAATTACTTATTAGATGAGAAGTTTTGCACTTTATTTACATGTCAAAATGTCATGTGATATGTTAATGATTGTGATGTCACAGAACGGGGAGTGTATTTAAGCCCCGAATATATCGCTTGTAAACCACTTGAAAATGGCGGCGTGAGATCGCCGAAACGTTGTCTTGTTCCTTGGAATAAAAGCACTTTAATTTGGCACAAATCCTGGTGTGCGGCCTACATTTATCTTTATTGGAAAACGGACCAGAGCACCGAGGTTTAAGGGCTGGCACCCACTGAAAGCAGCTATCTAGAGGTGCTGCTTCAATTGGGATTTCTATCTATCTCCTATCTATCTATCTCATATCTATCTATCTCTTATCTATCTATCTCATATCTATCTATCTCATATCTATCTATCTCATATCTATCTATCTATCTCTTATCTATCTATCTCATATCTATCTATCTATCTCATATCGATCTATCTCGTATATATCCATCTCATATCTATCTCTCTCATATCTATTATCTATCTCATATCTATCTATCTCATATCTATCTATCTATCTAATATCTATCTATCTCATATCTATCTATCTCATATCTATCTATCTCATATCTATCGATCTATCTATCTCATATCTATCTATCTCATATCTATTATCTATCTCATATCTATCTATCTCATATCTATCGATCTATCTATCTCATATCTATCTATCTCATATCTATCTATCTCATATCTATTATCTATCTCATATCTATCTATCTCATATCTATTATCTATCTCATATCTATCTATCTCTTATCTATCTATCTCATATCTATCTCATATCTATCTATCTATCTCTCTATCTCATATCTATCTATCTCATATCTATCTATCTCATATCTATCTATCTCATATCTATCCATCTCATATCTATCTATCTCATATCTATCTATCTATCTATCTATCTCATATCTATCTATCTCATATCTATCTATCTCATATCTATTATCTATCTCATATCTATCTATCTCATATCTATCTCTCTCATATCTATCTCTCTCATATCTATCTATCTATCTATCTATCTCATATCTATCTATCTCATATCAATTATGTATCTCATATCTATCTATCTTATATTTATCTATCTATCTATCTCTCTCATATCTATCTCATATCTATCTCTCTCATATCTATCTATCTATCTCATATCTATCTATCTATCTATCTCATATCTATCTATCTATCTATCTATCTATCTATCTCATATCTATCTATCTCTCTCATATCTATCTATCTATCTATCATCTATCTATCTCATATCTATCTATCTCATATCTATCTATCTCAAATGTATCTGTGGAGACCTGCAAATAAAGGTGCTAGACACATAAAATTTTGACGTACATGGTCAGGATTAGGTACTGAGTGATATATTAAATAAAAATAATAATGTTGTTGGATCTGACGGGAACGCTTTAAGTTTACAAAAATCCCGTCTCTCACAGTCACTGAAGGTCTCTATAGTTTGGGAAACTACCATTGGTTGAAATTCACTGATATTCCTTAGTCCATAGTCACAAATGTTAAGGCTGGTATATGTATGGAGGTAATGGAAATAAAGTGATCCAGTCCTCAAAGGTTCATTGGGAGAAGGAAAAGATGAGAGGAAGAAGGATCCAGATAAAGACAATTTATTATATGATGCATAAAATAGGATTAAGGGAACCTCCTGTCGCCTTAGCAGGGCCCTTGCATCAGGCGGAGGGGATACAATGGTAAATACACAATAGTATAATAATATAAAATATATGTAAAAACTGTCTGGAATAGGTATATCAACTGAGAAGAAAATGGCTGGATGGTATAAAATAGAATAAAATGGATTGCGCTAGATGTTAAAATAGTTCGTTGGTGACATACCATTCACCACGGCGATCACCTACCCTACGGTCGGACGCTGTCCCGTGCACCGCTGAACACACTTGGCGACCGAGACCCTGCAGCACTATGCGGACAGGTATCAACTATAAGTGCCGGACGCCTCCGTGCCAGCCCGGACTTCGGATTCTTCTACACCCCAACGGTGGGTGAGTGGTGCCGTGCACCAACGTACATGATAAGAACGGAAATGGTGCCTGATACAATACCTCTACCTCAGCATCCTAATTGTTAAACTGTTGCACTGCGCTACTTATGAATCTTTAAAGGGTACCTATCATCAAAAAAACGTTTGATATATTATAGATTCTTGTTTGCAGAATAACTTTCCAATTGCATGTTATTAAAAAAATATGCTTCTTTCTATTTAATTGTTCACTTTGAAAAAATGACCACTAGGGGTCTCCCTACCAGTCCTGGCCACAAGCATTTCAGACTCATGCTGGAGTCCTAAACACTACGAGCTGCCAGCCTGCTTTGTTTACAAAGGAGAACACTCAGAGCTGCCAGCCTGCTTTGTTCACAGCCTGTTTGGTTGTGAACAAAGCAGGCTGGCAGCTCGTAGTGTTTAGGACTCCAGCATGAGTCTGAAATGCTTGCGGCCAGGACTGGTAGGGAGACCCCTAGTGGTCATTTCTTCAAAGTGGAAAATTAAATAGAAAGAAGCATATTTTTTACTAACATGCAATTGAAAAGTTATTCTCTATACATTAAACTATAATATATCAAAATTTTTTGAATGAGAGGTACCCTTTAATCCCACTACTGTGCACTATAACCACCAACGAAATATCACTGCTGAACATTTCTATATTATTTGAACTTTTCACTATGTCACCAACGAACTATTATAACATCTAGCACAATCCATTTTATTCTATTTTATACCATCCAGCCCAGAGCTGGGCAGTGTGACCAAATGTGTGTATCACGGTATTTTTGTAACTTATGCCAGTTCCACGGTATATAACGGTATTTCTTTCACCCCCCCCCAAATCATGTGACATGCCAGCGCTGTTCTGCTCCCCCCCCCCCCCAAATCATGTTACCCGCCAGTGCTGTTCTGCTCCCCCCAAATTAATGATCAGCCCAGCGGGGTACTACACACATGTGTCACCCGCAAGCACTGCCCTCCTCCTCTTTGTTGCGGCCGCCTGCGCTGGAACTCTATACTGTACGCCAGTGGTCTCCAACCTGCGGACCTCCAGGTGTTGCAAAACTGCAACTCCCAGCATCCCCGGACAGCCAACGGCTGTCCGGGCATGCTGGGAGTTGTAGTTTTGCAACAGCTGGAGGTCCGCAGGTTGGAGACCACTGCTGTACGCTGTATCCCAATGCCCGGGCTGCAAAAGATAAAGAAAATAAACTTTAACTTACCTACATCGGCCTCACGCTGGGGACGGGAATGTCGGACAGTCGTCAGCCTATCACCAGTGATGTCCCGCCCCGGCCAGTGATAGGCTGAGCCCACTGTCATGTAAGGAGCTCTGGCCGGCTTCTTACATGACAGTGGGCTCAGCCTATCACTGGCCGGGGAGGGACATCGCTCCGGCCGGTGATAGGCTGACGGCTGTCCGACATTCCTGTCCCCAGCGTAAGGCCGACGTAGGTAAGTTAAAGTTTATTTTGCTTATTTTACGTTGCTTGATGTGATCACACTTTTTTATGGAATAAACCACTGAGCATTGTTTTCACTGTACAATGTGCGCTGCAGGGAGATCTTTTTTTTTATCTATCTATCTCATATCTATCTATCTATCTATCTCATATCTATCTATCTCATATCTATCTATCTCATATCTATCTATCTCATATCTATCTCATATCTATCTATCTCATATCTATCTATCTCATATATATCTATCTATCTATCTATCTCTCTAACTATCTCATATCTATCTATCTCATATATATCTATCTATCTACCGAACTATCTATCTCATATCTATCTAATTTCTATCTATCTCATATCTATCTATCTAATATCTATATATCTATCTATCTCATATCTATCTATCTAATTTCTATCTATCTATCTCATATCTATCTATCTAACTATCTCATATCTATCTATCTAAAATCTATATATCTATCTATCTCATATCTAATCTATCATCTATCTATCTCATATCTATCTATCTATCTATCTGTCTATCTATATATCTCATATCTATCTATATTTGTGGTCCTGGCAACCAAGTGTAATGAATTGAGGGAAACGTAGTAAGGAGCAAAGTGGTTTGAGTTGTGACACATTCTGTAAAAACGTAAGTATAGAGAAATAAAGAATTAAATTAAAGTGGTGGGTAGGACGGTGCACGCTGTGATGAAATTACCGGTAATCGGTAAGGCAGCAAGTCCCAGAAGGGATATTTGCAAAAACAGGCATGATTTGTATCTATCAATATATGTGTATGTTTGTATCTATCATATGCATATATATATATATATATATATATATATATATATATATATACTTATATCTTTTGTGTATACATATATCTTTATATATAAGTAATTGTCTGTATCTTACTTTCTCTTCAAGTAAAAAAAGTTACTGCAAAATTGAGCACGTAAAGGGTTAAAAAAAAAAAAAACTCATCATGCGGTGGCAGCAGTGCATGCTGGGAGCTGTGGGCTGCCTGAGTCTGGGTAATGTAGTTGTGTGTACAGGAAATGGCTGCTTGGGCTGAGAGCTCGGGCTGCATCTTCCCATCTGGCTGCACAAATCCTCTCCCCATTGTTCTTCTGGCTTCATAGCAGCATCTTGGATATATTATTGGGGCCCGGATACAAGGTAAGAGGGGCCACAGGGGCTGATGTGTGGCTGATACAATGGATCACGCTGCTTCCTATTCCACAGGATAGGTGTGTTCCTGGGTCTGCTCTGTGCTGCCCTTGTACTGTATATTGTACATGATCATCCTGTACTACAGAACCCGCATGGGCCAAATTATGGGTCCAGTCTGGTCCGAATTCTACTGCGCATACATGTGATCCGCGCCCTGGATGGACCAGTCCAGAGGGTCCTGAAAATCATCAGGGCCGCTCGCTTTATGGAAGACTTCATTAGGTTTAACATTATATATATATATATATATATATATATATATATATATAAACTGATATATATATATATATATATATATATATATATATATATATATAAAGAATAATATAAGATTTATGATATAGAATTAATATTTTCTATGCCGCTTTATTTTGTTAACTTTTTAACTTTCCACTATATTTAGCAATACAGATGTACATTTTATACGATTACCTTTAGTCATATTCATAAATGTGTCTTTAATATTAGCATTTTATTTACTGTTCATTTTAGACAAAATTTTAAAATAAAATAATTCAAACTTCAATTGTAAATGTGCTATAAAATGACAAAAATGAGAAAATAATATAAATTGTTGTTATTCATTTTCTTCTTACTATTAATAATATTACCTTTAGTAAGAAAAAATAAATACATTTATATTTACAGTTTTTTATAGAACATTAAAACTAAATTAAACACTTCAATTGAAATGATTACATTAATTATTATTATTATTGCTAAAATTAATTAATATTTATTATTATTAAATTAAATGCATTATTATTATTACTAAAATTAATTAATATTTATTACGATTATTTAGCCATATTATTTATCAATGTACCTGCAATAGGTACATTTTATTTACTGTTTATATTGTAGAGAAAAATGAAACAACAAACAAAAAAAAATCCTTACATTTAAAATTATTTTTCAAAATTACAAAAATGATCAATGATAAATAATAGTAATAGGAATAAGTATTATTCTCCTTTACAGGTTACAGGTTTTTTTTTTGTATGTATTACTATTTTTATTTTATGTTTTATTTATGTATTTTTTTTATGCTTTTTTTTTTTTTAGAGTACCAGCCTTCTAATTCCAATTTTTTTTAATTTTATTTATAAAGATTCAAATTTTAGTTTTAGAACCATCCATAGGCCGCTCTCCTCCCTGCAGTATTTGGGTCAGTATTTGGCATTAGTATTTTATAAGCACAAATTATAATTTTTTTATATTTTTTTTTTCAGTCTTGTTTTTGGCTTACAAATACAAATGCAAAATACTATGATAGTCGCCTATGTTGCATTTTTTCTTATCTAACCCCTGACATGACGGTAAATGACCATTACCTCATTGAGGGACTTTCCAAACTAATTCCAGGGTTATCCTACTAGACCTTTACACTGAACGCCGCTGCAGATCGTGACAATGTTTTTGTGCATGCGCGAGAAAATAGTCAGACGACTATACAACAATACAAACATTTTAGAAAATTCGTTTTTAAGCACATGGTTGTCAGGGCATGATGGGGGTTGTAGTTTTGCAATCGACACTGTATGCTAGACCTGCAAACTATACAGATTTACCAAAGGCTGTTAGGGCTTGATGGGAATTGTAGTCTTGCAACAGCTGGAGCAGATTTAGCTTTCCGTTGTCAGGCAGTGGTGAGAGTTGTAGTTCTCCTACAGCTGGAAAGCCTTCAGTTGTCAGCCATGGTAGGAGTTGTAGTTTTGCAACAGCTTTGAGAACCTGGGGCTGTCAGGGTATGGTGGGAGTTGAACTTTTGCATCAGCATGGAGAGCCAGAGACTGTCAGGACATGGTGGCAGTTGTAGTTTGGGAACAGCTGGAGAGCCTGAGGCTGTCAGGGCATGGTGGGAGTTGTAGTTTTGCATCAGCACGGAGAGACTGAGGCTGTCAGAGCATGTTGGGAGTTGTAGTTTTGCAACAGCTTAAAGAGCCTGAGGCTGTCAGGGCATGGTGGGAGTTGTAGTTTTGCATCAGCACGGAGAGCCTGAGGCTGTCAGGGCATGTTGGGAGTTGTAGTTTTGCATCAGCACGGAGAGACTGAGGCTGTCAGGGCATGTTGGGAGTTGTAGTTTTGCATCAGCACGGAGAGCCTGAGGCTGTCAGGGGATGGTGGGAGTTCTAGTTTTGCATTTGCAACAGCTTGGAGAGCCTGAGGCTGTCAGGGCATGGTGGGAGTTGTAGTTTTGCATCAGCATGTTGAGCCTGAGACTATCAGGGCATGGTGGGAGTTGTAGTTTTGCATCAGCACGGAGAGACTGAGGCTGTCAGGGCATGGTGGGAGTTGCAGTTTACATGAGCATGAAGAGCCTGAGGCTGTCAGGGCATGGTGGGAGTTGTAGTTTTGCATCATTATGGAGAACCCGAGGCTGTCAGGGCATGGTGGGAGTTGTAGTTTTGCAACAGCTAAAGAGCTGTCAGTTTCCAAGGCATTATAAGAGTTTGTGAGCCTGCGTCCATCAGGACATGGGGGGGGGGGACTTGTAGTTTTGCAAAAGCATGGAAGCCTGAGGCCGTCAGTGCATGGTGGGAGTTGTAGCCTTTCAGATTGGAGAACACTGGATTAAATTATCCGCATGGTGCAATCCCATGACACCCCTGGGTGAGCATTTGCCCTCTATGAGACCGGCAGCAGTAATTGTGAAAGGGACGGCAGAAACCATGAAAATAAAAGTAGATTATGATGAACTACGAACGGAAGTGTCAACCACGGAACGCTCGCTTGAGGAACTACAGATGCAAGATGTCATTTACCAGCATTGGCAGCGGAAGCCGCTGATGAATAATTCATTGTGTTCAAAGTGGAGCCAAAGGCGAAAATATATACATGGTGCAAGCGCCGAGACTGCACTGCGTGGGCTTCCTGGAATGTGACGGTCCAGATCCGTTATACGGCCGAATACGTGACGTCTTCAGTGTTCCCTTATGTATATATTAGCAAGAACATTCATCCTTATAGGGGTATTATATGTTATAATGTTATGGCCCATTGCATTCTGATCTCAGAGACGTCCTTCATAGTAAAGGATCCAAAAATGGCGCTTTTGGTTACCTGGGAGAATAGTTAGTGAATGCAGTACCCTGCTCAGCCAGTGACCAGAAGCGGCGCTATTTTAGGAAAAATCTGTGTCCTGTATGTAATCCTTTCATTCTCAAGTAATGATCTTCAAATTGTGGACCTCCAGCTGTTGCAAAACTATAACTCCTAGCATTCCCAACGGCTGTCCGGGCATGCTAGGAGTTGTAGTTTTGCAACAGCTGGAGGTCCACAGTTTGGAGACTACTGTTTAAAAGGATCACTTGGGGGTCTTTTAGCCCCAATGTGGCTAATAGTGATATGCTATCAAGTTCTGGTTGCTATGGGCAACTGCACCACTTATGCACTAGTCGTACCAATCTCCCCCATTGCGGTACTTGCTCCCGAGGGTGGCACCATATTGCTACCATTGGAGGTGCTGCTGGTGTGTAGCAATGTGGGCTTTCTGCAATGGTCCAATAAAGAGTTTTTGCCACCAAGGACACATATCTCCTGGTGTAAGTGTCGGAAAGCCGGGGGTCCTACCAGCTGGGACCCCCTGCAGGACTCCCTAGGATCCCATCTGTGCGTGACTGCCACACTATGCCTTGTCTATAAAAGCGCAAAAGATAGAAGAGCCAGATACTCCACCATCTTTGGTACTCCCATAGTCAATGAATAAATGGGCGGCAGTTGACGCTGCAGAATTTCTGACGGAGATCGAGCCGACGGCACTAGGACCGCACGGACTGCATTGCCATCCCCATAGATGTCAATGTATTTCTGAGCAGATCTCCCAAAAGATCCACCCAGAAATGCATTGCCGTCTATGGGGACGGCAATGAAGTCCCCTCGGTCCTAGCGCCGCCCCGGCTCAGTCTCCGGCAGAAATTCTGACCAGAAATTCCACAGCCTAAAGGGGAACTCCAAGATTAGAAAAACAGAGCGGTTTTCTTCAACTAAAAACAAAAAACAAAACCCAGCACCCCGTCTGTACCCGGGTTGTGTGTTTTATAGCAGCTCAGTTCCATTGAAGTGAATGTAGCCAAGTTGTAAAACCACACACCACCTGAGGACAGGGGTGGCACCCTATTTTTTGTAAGAAATTAGCTCTGATGTTCTATTCCTGGATAAGCCCTTTAGGGTGCGTTCACACGCTAATAACTAGCAGCAGGTTTCCCACTGCGAGTTACGCTACCATTCATTTGAATAAGTCCACGGAGAGTACGCAAATCTGACACTATTGCGGACTGTCTGTGGACCCATTGAGGGAGTTGTAGTTTTGTCAATAGGGAAATATGAAACACAAGACCCATATGATGTTTTTTCACCCATTTGTGGAATTTTTAGGCTCAGTTTAAAAAAAATTAAAAAAAACGCAGCATGCTGAGACTATGTCATGTTTCCCAGGATACTTTGGTATTGTTTCTCCCATAGACTTCTAGGGGAGGAAGAATTGACATCTCTGTGAGGTTGACGACACGAGCATTAGCCATGCAGAGCCGCGGCAGTGCTGGGTCCCGTTATGGGGGATCGCGGCGCGTGGAGGGAGTAGATCCAGCGGTCGGACCACCACGATCAAACACCTGAAACAACTCTGCGGATAGGGGATAAGTTATATACTGCTGCAGCACTTCTTTAGGTCACATGGCTTGTAATAAAAAAAAAACGTAGGGGATAAAATCCCCCCCAAAAAATGGCTATACTAAAAAAACGATATTTAAAAAAAATTTAAAAAAAACACCACTAAAACATCGTTTTGGGAGTGCAAAATGAGGGGGCAGTTTTTGTGTCTGTTCTTCAGATCAAACACTTATCCCCCGATTAATTGTTTCCCAACCAGGATGCTTTAAAGGGGTACTCCGGAAGGAAAACTTTTTTTGTTGTTTTTTTAATCAACGTGCCAGAAAGTTAAACAGATTTGTAAATTACTTCTATTCAAAAATCTTAATCCTTCCAGTACTTATTAGCTGATGAATACTACAGAGGAAATTCTTTTCTTTTTGGAACACAGAGCTCTCTGCTGACATCATGACCACAGTGCTCTCTGCTGAAATCTCTGTCCATTTTACGAACTGTTTTTTAAATGGACAGAGGTGTCAGCAGAGAGCACTGTGCTCATGATGTCAGCAGAGAGCTCTGTGTTCCAAAAAGAAAAGAATTTCCTTGCTATTATTCAGCAGCTAATATGTACTGGAAGGATTAAGATGTTTTAATAGAAATAATTTACAAATCTGTTTAACTTTCTGGCACCAGTTGATTAAAAAAAAGAAAAAGTTTTCCACCGGAGTACCTCTTTAAGCTGTTGTGGAACTAGAACTCCCAGCATGTCTGGAAAACCCCTTCACTTGTTGCAAAACTACAACTCCCAGCATGCCCGGACAGCCGTTGGCTGTCCGGGCATGCTAGAAGTTGAAGTTTTGCAACAACCGGAGGCACAATGGTTGACAAACACTGCCCTTTCCTATGAATGGGAATAGCGAATGCCCATGGCGGAGAATCCATATTAAGTTGACCACGATTTTGTCTCCGGTTTAAAAACCGTACTGCAACCGCATACGTTTTTTTTAACATGGACGTCAATGTGAAACGCACATGTATACGGTTCCATACGGGAAAAGCGTATACGTTTTTACTTTGCACATGCGCATTTGAATCCTAAAGTCCCCACCCAAGACCCCTCCCATTAAAAATGGACAACATTTTCAAAAACGTATGGGGTTTTTTTTCTATAAAAACTGACAGAACTGTATGCACTTTTAAAAACAGTATACTGTTTAAAAACGCATACGGTTTACTTTTTTCCATACTGTTCCATCCGGTTTTTTTGCCATACGGTTTTCTTTAGAAAAACGGATTGAAAACAGTATATGGCAAAAACGTAGTGTGAACCCAGCCTCTGACTAAAAGTAACGATTTCCCATAGCAACCAGTCAAGCATGGCGGTGTATAGACACCTCCCCGCAGAGGGAAGTACTGGTCACGAATACACGCCATGGAAAAAATAGTGGGTGACCACACTGGTCTCATCATGGGGATCCGGCCTAGTCATGTACTGGATGTGGCTTGTGTTGCTAGGCAACAGATGAAATATATCTGAAACTGAAACTGCTACCACAGGCCCCATATGTGGGGCGATACACTGTATGATCTGCACAGTCATGTTATCGTCGTATGAAGAGAAGAATCTGGACAGGGTTCGGCGGTTGCGGCCGTCCAGTATGTGCAGGAGGCGCCGCACGCTTTTTCTTTAGGCCGGGTATCCTTCCATTGTGTTACAGTCTGTTTTATGTAAGATGTTTACACTTTCTGGCCTTCGGTTTTGTGCAATGTGTGAAAAGGGTAAAAGAAAAAAAAAATGCTGCGTAGGCCTGGTGACTGACTCCCAGCTAAAATCGGTACGCAGCATTTTTTGCCCTAGAAAAATGGTGTTTTTTAAGACCACAGGATGGGGCAGAGTTTCCCAACCAGGGTGCCTCCAGTTGTTGCACAACTACAATTCCCAGCGTGCGGGGACAGCCAAAGGCTAGCATAGGGCCAGTCTCTTACCTCGGAGTGCTACATAGTGTTGAGCACGAATATTCGTAATGTGAACTTTTATCGTGAATATCGGCACTTCGCGGTTTCACGAATATTTAGAATATAGTGCTACATATTCGTAATGATGAATGTTCGTTTTTTTTTTGTTTGTTTGTTTTTTTACATGCAAATTTTTTGCGAATTTTCCATGCGAATTTATGGGGAAAAATTAACAAACATAGTGAATATGTGAATTTCGCGAACATAGGATGAATAATCGTCAATATATTTGCAAAATATCACTAATTCGAATATATGGCCCCTGCTAGACTAAGTGGTCTTAGAAGTGACGGCCTGCTCCGCCATAGGTCTGCAGAGTTGTTGATTGGCGGGGTGGGCCGTCACCCCCCTGTGACCAGTTTGTCTAGGAGGATGGGTGCAGCAGCACTCCGAGGTAAGAGGCGGGCTCCGTTCCGGAAATTATGGGTGGTCCCAGCGCTGGAAACTCCCCACACACACTCGGACGCTAGGGTATAAGTTTTACATAACCGGAGTACCTCTTTGATACCTTACAGTCCAACACATTAGCATGTTGTTTTAAAGGGGTTATCCAGGAAAAAAAACTTTTTTTATATATCAACTGGCTCCAGAAAGTTAAACAGATTTGTAAATTACTTCTATTAAAAAATCTTAATCCTTTCAGTACTTATAAGCTTCTGAAGTTAAGGTTGTTCTTTTCTGTCTAAGTGCTCTCTGATGACACCTGTCTCGGGAACCGCCCAGTTTAGAAGAGGTTTGCTATGGGGATTTGCTTCTAAACTGGGCGGTTCCAGAGACACGTGTCATCAGAGAGCACTTAGACAGAAAAGAACAACCTTAACTTCAGAAGCTCATAAGTACTGAAAGGATTAAGATTTTTTAATAGAAGTAATTTACAAATCTGTTTAACTTTCTGGAGCCAGTTGATATATATATATATATATATATATATATATATATATATATATATAAAAAGTTTTTTCCTGGATAACCCCTTTAATGGGAGGTGGAGATAAACAGCATCAGACTGGCAGCTGATTATCTCCATAGGGAAACAAAGGATCAGGCAGATTGAAATCCAGCCCATCGCGAATCCGAAAATCACCACCCGTCGAAATTACCGAAATGGATGGCCAAAAATCGTATGAAACCGCATGCTAAGAAATCAAATTGATTGAGTCTAAAAATCATATCTGACATATGGTAGTAAACTTTCACGTGTTTTTATTCATTTTATATATATATATATATATATATATATATATTAAAAATGGTATACATTTTTATGTTTCCTAAGACTATCCCTAAGCCACTCCATGTGTGTAAAGTAAAATCATGTACGATTAAAGGGGTACTCCGGTGGAAAACTTTTTATTTTTTATTCAACTGGCTCCAAAAAGTTAAACAGATTTGTAAATTACATCTATTAAAAAATCTTAATCCTTCCAGTACTTATTAGCTGCTGAACACTAGCGAGGAAATTCTTTTCTTTTTGGAACACAGAGCTCTCTGCTAACATCACGAGCACAGTGCTCTCTGCTGACACCTCTGTCCATTTTAAGAATTGTCCAGAGTAGGAGAAAATCCCCATAGCAAACCTATGCAGCTCTGGACAGTTCCTAAAATGGACAGAGATGTCAGCAGAGAGCACTGTGGTGGTGATGTCAGCAGAGAGAACTGTGTGCCAAAAAAGAAAATAATTTCCTCTGTAGTATTCAGCAGCTAATAAGTACTGGAAGGATAAAAAAAAATTTTTTATAGAAATAATTTACAAATCTGTTTAACTTTCCGGCACCAGTTGATAAAAAAAAAAAAAAAAAAGGTTTCCACCGGAGTACCCCTTTAAGCATGTACGATTCTTTCACATAGACTGTAATGTTAAAACAAATTGGATATTATTTAATCCTTTTTTTTTTTAAATCAGGCGAAAACATAAACAGACCGAAACGAGTGCACGTGCTGGAGATGATTTGTCAAAAGCAGTCAATGGATACCTCTAGATCAGTGGTCTCCAACCTGCGGACCTCCAGATGTTGCAAAACTACAAATCCCAGCATGCCCGGACAGCCTTTGGCTGTCCGGGCATGCTGGGATTTGTAGTTTTGCAACATCTGGAGTTCCGTAGGTTGGAGACCACTGATCTAGATGTACGTTTATATATGGTTATCAAGGATAGTATGATGCAAATGTTGTCATGTGAATGCGGCCTTAATCTAACCAAACCATGCAGTACAGATCTACGGTACCTATGAATCAACATCATGTAGGAATCCATACATTCACCCCCACCCCCTCCGCCATTCATTAGGCGGCGGCCTCATTGATAATCCCTGCACATTCTCTCTTACATGAAGTCAGCAAAAATGAATGAGGGCTGAATGTGATGTGAATGGATGGTGCAGATGACGGGCGCACAGTAATGGCTGCGCCTATGAATGAGCTCCGCAGCCATTCACTAGCTGCTGCTGCTGCGGCTCGCTCCATTCAGGAGAGTGGGGGTTGTCAGCCGCTCTTGGGGGTTTCATGGTGCAGACATTCGGTTAATGTTAGACAGTGCTTTCCGGGAAAATAGAACTATTTATTGCCTGTGTACATTGCCCCTTCTGTTCGCTGCCCTTTTTTTCCCCCCCTTTCTCTTTTGTCTTCCCTGTACTTGTCTGGACTTGTAAGGCAGATGACTGCTAATATATATCCGAGAGAGCGTTCCTGCCATATAAGAGTGATGGGGGTCTATGGACTGTGAGTCAGTCACAGGAATGGTCGTCGGGGATCGCTATATTTCGCCAAGGTACCTGTCGTATGTGGACAACAGGTTTAAGGAAGCGCAGGTCCCATCCACGAAAAGCTGGGTGAGATATGGGGAATCTAGGAATTAGTTAAAATCACTGGAGAGAGCTAAGCTTCCTTTTGGTAAGTCCTGTTATCGGGCTTGGATTATTATGGGATGAAAGGCAGGTTTGGAAGTGGGTCCTTTCATCCCATTTCTGTGCCACTCCAGGTGGCACAGAAATTCAGCACAGGTGCTGAAACCGAATAATACTGGACTTACTTATAATACTGTGCCACTCCAGAATTTCAGGTGGCACTGAAATTCAGCACAGGTGCTGAGACCCAATAATACTGGACTTACTTATAATACTGTGCCACTCCAGAATTTCAGGTGGCACAGAAAGTCAGCACAGGTGCTGAGACCGAATAAAACTGGACTTACAAATGATGTAACCAAGTCTGTCCTAAGATCTTGAAAGGAACCTCTGATGAGAGTTGGAGTCCAGATTCGAGCAGCTTACTTACTTACTTACTTATTTGAGTAACACATTTTTGGTGAGTGTATTATTTTTTTTTGGGTGACTGGTAGTAAGCCACTTGAACAGCGAGGGAAGAGTTTATGTAGTTAGCATTGACTTGTTCGTGCCTACAGAAGCCCCGTTTAAATGTTACTTCTGTGTCCTTGTCTCTGACTACTATTTTGCTACTATACGATTGGTCCTACAGAGCTAATCTCCTACAGGATATATTTACTATGTGTATCAGGAAAATTCTCCATACACCAAAACCCCCTAAATGCAGCAGAGACTCTCAATCACAGTTTTTTTTTAATGCATGGTGGAAATGTTTGGTGTTTTTGTACATGAAGTTCACTCTGTTTCCTGCTGGGAGTCTATACGATGCAAAGCATTGTGGGAACGCTCTTAAAACTCAATTGACAGAATGTTCTTTCTCTATGGGAGTACCTGTGAGTCATTTCCACAAGGATGCGGGAGGTTTTGGGAACTGGGCAGGTGCCCAGTGGAATCATTTAGTGGTTCCCTCCCAGCTCAGAAGCTTTTTTAGTGACTTCTATTAATAATAATAATATTACTATGCCATGGGCGCCCGCAGGTGTGACCACCAGGGTGAGACTCCTCGCTGCTCAGCTGGAGCGTAGTATTTGTTCACACCTGGGGGATTGCAGTATTATTGTGGAAAATACACATCAGGTAGGACTGGACCTTCTGTAGTTGGTTGGGTGCCCTATTTGCACCCCTGATGATTAAACAGCAGCCATACTGGATTGCAGGGGTGCAGTGTTCAGGCCTGGTGCAAGGACTTTTGCCACCCTCTGCAAAAGCTAATTTTGCCACCCATTGGCTCCACCCTTTGACACGCCCCAACTTACTACTGGGATGAGACACTGTAACAAACCTCCTCCTCATGTAATCACCTTACTACTGGGGTGACACATTGTAACAAACCTCCTCCTCATGTAATCTCCTTACTACTGGGGTGACACATTGTAACAAACCTCCTCCTCATGTAATCTCCTTACTACTGGGGTGAGACACTGTAACAAACCTCCTCCTCATATAATCTCCTTACTACTGGGGTGACACATTGTAACAAACCCCCTCCTCATGTAATCTCCTTACTACTGGGGTGACACACTGTAACAAACCTCCTCCGCATGTAATCACCTGACTACTGGGGTGACACACTGTAACAAAGCTCCTCCTCATTTAATCTCCTTACTACTGGGGTGACACACTGTGACAAATCTCCTCCTCATGTAATCACCTGACTACTGGGGTGACACACTGTAACAAACCTCCTCCTCATGTAATCACCTGACTACTGGGGTGACACACTGTAACAAACCCCCTCCTCATGTAATCTCCTTACTACTGGGGTGACACACTGTAACAAACCTCCTCCTCATGTAATCACCTGACTACTGGGGTGACACACTGTAACAAACCTCCTCCTCATGTAATCTCCTTACTACTGGGGTGACACACTGTAACAAACCCCCTCCTCATGTAATCTCCTTACTACTGGGGTGACACACTGTAACAAACCTTCTCCTCATATAATCACCTTACTACTGGGGTGACACACTGTAACAAAGCTCCTCCTCATTTAATCTCCTTACTACTGGGGTGACACACTGTGACAAACCCCCTCCTCATGTAATCTCCTTACTACTGGGGTGACACACTGTAACAAACCTCCTCATGTAATCACCTGACTACTGGGGTGACACACTGTAACAAAGCTCCTCCTCATTTAATCTCCTTACTACTGGGGTGACACACTGTAACAAACCTCCTCCTCATGTAATCTCCTTACTACTGGGGTGACACACTGTGACAAATCTCCTCATGTAATCACCTGACTACTGGGGTGACACACTGTAACAAAGCTCCTCCTCATTTAATCTCCTTACTACTGGGGTGACACACTGTAACAAACCTCCCCATGTACCGTAATCTCCTTACTACTGGGGTGACACACTGTAACAAAGCTCCTCCTCATGTAATCTCCTTACTACTGGGGTGACACACTGTAACAAACCTCCTCCTCATGTAATCTCCTTACTACTGGGGTAACACACTGTAACAAACCTCCTCCTCATGTAATCTCCTTACTACTGGGGTAACACACTGTAACAAACCTCCTCCTCATGTAATCTCCTTACTACTGGGGTGACACACTGTAACAAACCTCCTCATGTAATCTCCTTACTACTGGGGTGACACACTGTAACAAACCTCCTCCTCATGTAATCTCCTTACTACTGGGATGACACACTGTAACATTTTTCTTTTTTTTTAATCAACTGGTGCCAGAAAGTTAAACAGATTTGTAAATTACTTCTATATAAAAAAAAAATCTTAATCCTTCCAGTACATATTAGCTGCTGTATGCTCCACAGGAAGTTCTTTTCTTTTTTAATTTCTTTTTAGTCTGACCACAGTGCTCTCTGCTGACACCTCTGTCCATGTTAGGAACTGTCCAGAACAGGAGAGGTTTGCTATGGGGATTTGCTCCTACTCTGGACAGTTCCTGACATGGACAGAGGTGTCAGCAGAGAGCACTGTGGTCAGACAGAAAGGAAATTCATTCATAAATGTGGATCATACAGCAGCTGATAAGTATTGGAAGCATTAAGATTTTTAAACGGAAGTAATTTACATATCTGTTTAACCTTCTGGCACCAGTTGATTTGAAAAAACTTGTTTTCCACCGGAGTACTTCTTTAAGGGAACAATGTATTTTTAAGTTATGCAAATTTCTAATATATTTTTTTGAGTTTCTATTCCTCACAATTTCCAAGATCTCTGCTTGCTGTCATTGCATGACAATTTTATTTGTAACTTGCAAACCTGTGTATACCGTGCAAAGTTCTGTTTTTTATATATATATATATTTTTTATTTTTTTTTTAAGCTGAGAAGTAGACACAATTGTATCTAGGCTCTGAGAGATAAATAACCTGGAATCTAGACTGATACATTGTAGCAAACCAGAGATATTTGAGAAGCTGTAGCTTATGTATTTAGCTTACAGACCATTTAGCTTACGGAGCTCCAGATGTTGCAAAACTACAAGTCCCAGCATGTCCGGACAGCCGTTGGCTGTCCGGGCATGCTGGGAGTTGTAGTTTTGCAACATCTGCAGGTCTACAGTTTGGAGACCATTGTCTAGACTTGTATGTAATTTGGCTGCATCCAGAGTCCCATAGGAAAGCTGTACCTAAAGTTTTTTTTTTTTTTATATATCAAACAGATTTGTAAATTACTTCTATTAAAAAATCTTAATCCTTTCAGTACTAATGAGCTGATGAAGTTGAGTTGTTCTTTTCTGTCTAAGTGCTCTCTGATGACACCTGTCTTGGGAACCGCCCAGTTTAGAAGCAAATCCCCATAGCAAACCTCTTCTACTCTGTGCAGTTCCCGAGACAAGCAGAGATGTCAGCAGAGAGCACTGTTGCCAGACAGAAAACAACAACTCAACTTCAGCAGCTGATAATTATAGAAAGGATTAAGATTTTTTAATAGAAGTTACAAATCTGTTTAACTTTTTGTAGCCAGTTGATATAAAAAATAAAATAAAATAAAAGTTTTTTCCTGGAATACCCCTTTAAAATTTTTATGCCAGATCACCGGATAAACCTTTTGAGAAGAGCATCCAAAGTTGCATTGTAAAGTGATCTTCTAGGGGGGGGGGGGGGGGGGTCCTCTCAAAGAAAATGGCCACTATGCCTCATGTACGGTTGAGTGAATATCTGAAATCAGTTCTGGTTAAGGGGGTGGTCTTCTCAAAGGAGCAGCCTTTTAGAGAGGTTTTACTGTATTTAAAGTAGCAGTACTTAGGGCAACCCCTACATTGCTGTGCTGCTTCTGGTTCTTTCATTTCTTCTCACATAATACCTTGCAAAGGCTGCATTCACATCTCGATTTTGCAACCCGTATCCGGTTTTAGGGAAAAAAACGTATGAAACCGTATTGCGGTTGTGTACGTTTTGCATCATTTCCGGTTTTATCCTTTTTTCTCCCGTACACAAAACCATAATCAATTACGTTTTTATGTCCGGGTGAAAGACCGGATACAACCCATATACGTTTTTTTTTATTTTTTTTAAATGGTGGTCTATGGGAACCGTACTGAACCATATGTGCGTACGGTTCCATCCGGTTTTCACAATACGGTTTTGCAGTTTTCACATGCTCAGTGCACGCCGAAAGTTCTTCCCACAAATAGAACAAGAAGAACTTTATTTAACTAAGGACAAACATAAAACCATATCCGTTTTTTTCTCTCAAAAAAACGTATGAAACCATAGGCAACCGGACATCCTTTTTCAAACCGTATACAGTTTAAAACCGAACAGAGGTATATACGGTTGTACACGGTTTGGTCCGGTTTTGAGACATACGTTTTTTTTTTAACAAAAAACCTGATACGGGAACCGTATTGCAAAAATGAGATGTAAATGCAGCCAAAGCCAGGGCATCCTAATCAATTCAGTGCACTTTCACTAGCACTATTTCATGGCATAGCAGTGCGGGGAATGTGCCAAAGAATCGAGGGAAAGGAAGTCCAGGTGTGTGTAGTACTACTGGAAAGCCAGTGCATCAGTAAATCATCAGCCCAGTACAGCGCATCCTATTCAGTCCAGATTTGCTGTATGTGAACATGGCCTAAAGCAGGTTTCCAGGCTGTAAAGAGAATCCTCATTCACTGACCCCAAGCAGAGATCTTTAAAATAGTGAGGAATTTCAAACTAAGATATCAAAAAAGAAATACAAATAAAAAAAAATCTTATCTGAATATTTTATTCTTTTTTCAGTATACGGATCCTGCAGCATCCAGAGGGTTAACCATGGCGGAAAACATAGAGGAGAAGCTCGGTGATCTTGATGTCAGGCCGAAGAATCGCAGTCGCAGCGCGGATCGGAAAGATGGATACGTTTGGAGCGGGAAGAAGCTTTCCTGGTCAAATAAAGGCGGCCACTCGTCTGACGGGGGCGCTGTGCGTGCTGCTGACAAGGCGGAGGGATCTGCGAGGAGCCAAGAGAGGAAGCACAGTTGTTCCTCCATAGAACTCGATCTGGATCGCTCCTGCGGACACAAGCTCTTGGGTCGGTCTTTGAAGCAGAAGCTACAGGACGCTGTAGGTCAATGCTTCCCCATAAAGACGTGCAGCAGCAGCCGACACCAATCTGTATTGTCTTCCAAAAGGAAAATCCATATAAGTGAACTGATGCTGGACAAATGCCCCTTCCCTCCCAAATCAGACCTGGCCTACAGGTGGCACTTTATCAAAAGACACACGGCTCCCGTCAGCCAGCCGCACACCCAGTATGTGGTCAAAGACGCCCCAAAGGTGGAACCTCTAGCCATGGCCGAGGGGGACGAGGACAGTTTATCTGAGGGACGGGCCCAGTCGTGTGAGGTAAATACGGGCGCGGTAGAATCGGTCACCACCAAAGCCTCGAGGGGCAGCAAGGAGGACAGCGATATCGACTCGGACGACGAAATCCTGACTCTTTGTACAAGTTCCCGAAAGAGGAATAAACCCAAATGGGAACCGGACGACGAGATATTTCTGGCCGCCACCCCTCCGAAATATCACACCCAGATAGACTATGTCCATTGCTTGGTTCCAGACCTGTTCCAGATCAATAATAACCCGTGTTACTGGGGGGTGATGGACAGGTACGCAGCCGAGGCCTTGTTGGAAGGAAAGCCGGAAGGGACATTTTTACTCCGGGACTCTGCACAGGAAGACTACTTGTTCTCCGTCAGCTTCCGACGTTACAGCCGCTCCCTCCACGCCAGGATCGAGCAGTGGAACCATAACTTTAGCTTCGACGCCCACGACCCCTGCGTGTTCCACGCCCCCGATGTCACGGGCCTGTTGGAGCATTACAAAGACCCCAGTTCCTGTATGTTCTTCGAGCCCCTTCTCTCCAGCCCATTGCACAGGACATTCCCCTTCACCCTCCAGCACATATGCCGAACCGTCATCTGCAGCGCCACAAACTACGACGGCATCGACGCCCTCCCCGTCCCTTCTTCCATGAAACTCTACCTGAAGGAATATCATTACAAATCCAAAGTGCGGGTCCGCCGCGTCGACCTACCCCAACGGCACCATAAGTGATAACTGGACTTAATAATGTCAATACTTTTTTTTATTTTATTTTTGCGCAATTTTACTCCCCCCCCCCCCTACTCTCATAAAAAAAAGTTTGTGCATTGACATTTTTTTTACTACATAGCTTTAGTATTGTATGTGATGACATTCACTAATGCGGCATAGGCTTACAAGTTATTCTAATGCAGTGTTTCACAACCAGTGTGCCTCCAGCTGTTTTTTTTTCTTTTTTCCAGGCTTTTCATCCTTACTCCAGCTGTTGCAAAACTACAACTCCCAGCATGCCCGGACAGCCTATGGCTGTCCGGGTATGCTGGGAGTTGTAGTTTAGTAACAGCTGGAGTCACTCTGCTTGGGATTTTTCCCAAATTTTTCAGTTTTTTTCCCCCAAGCCTTTCCATCTCTGCTCCAGCTGCTGAAAAACTACAATTCCCAGCATACCCGGACAGCCAATGGCTGTTTGGGCATGCTGAGAGTTGTAGTTTTGTAACAGCTGAAGGCATCCTGGTTGGGATTTTTTCCTAATTTTTCTGTTGTGTCCCCCCCCCCCCCCAAGGCATCGTTGGCTGTCCGGGCATGCTGGGAGTTGTAGTTTTGCAATAGCTGAAGGCACCCTGTTTAGGAAACACTTTTCTAATAAATGACAAGTCGTATAAATAGTGATTGAAGCTTTTTTGTTTGTTACAAAGTTCCAATATAAGATTCCACCACTAGAGGAAGCTTACTGCACACATGTATACATGGAATACAGTTATCTCCCCCTAGTGGCGGCTGCAGGCAGCCAAAAAAACATTATAAAATGAATAGATTTCAGAGCTCTGTATCAGGAAAACAGAGCGCTATTTGTTAAAGCTATAATCGACACATAATATGGATCCTACTAGTGTAAAAGGAAGGACATTGCCTTTTAAGAGCGTGTTCACACCGCCAAAATGGCTGCTGATTCTGCTAAAAATAAAATAAAAACAAACACGAGAAAAAAAGAAATATATAAATAATTTTAAAAAAAAGTGTTGTGTCACTTATATCCAATCCAGGTCTATTCTGCCCAGATTATATGCAGAAACTGAATTACGGGATTTAAAAATAAAAATTTGCAGCAGTATTTTTTCGAATTTTTAGGCCTCGTTCACACAGCGGAATCTGAACAGAATTCTGCAAAATTTAAAGATCCTTATACTCTTGCCAAATGCGGAATTTCCACGGAATTCCGCGTGAACATTCTGCCGTGTGAACGCGGCCTATGAAGGCGGTGCATGTCTGAGCAGTCCTAGCTCCGATGCCTCCTATTTGCAAAATATTCGGCGGACATTACGTAGTGTGAACACGACCTTAAAGGGGTACTCTGGTGGAAAACATTTTTTTTTTTTTAAATCAACTGGTGCCAGAAAGTTTTGTAACACATTTGTATATGATTTGTATCCTTCCAGTACTTTTTAGCAGCTGTATGCTACAGCGGAAATTCTTTTCTTTTTGAATTTCTTTTTTATCTTGTCCACAGTGCTCTCTGCTGACACCTGATGCCCGTATCAGGAACTGTCTAGAGCAGGAGAAAATCCCCATTGCAAACCTATGCTGCTCTGGACAGTTCCTGACACGGACAGAGTTGTCAGCAGAGAGCACTGTGGATAAGACAAAAAAGAAATTCAAACAGAAAAGAATTTCCTCTGTAGCATACAGCTGCTAAAAAGTACTGGAAGGGTAAAGATTTTTTTAATAGAAGTCATTTACAAATCTGTTTAACTTTCCGGCACCAGTTGATTTAAAAAAGAAAAAAAATATTTTCCACTGGAGTACCCCTTTAAAGTATCGACTGCACTCGCTGCAATCTTCAGCACAAAAATAAAATATTCTTTTTTTATCCTGTTTATTATTTTCTGTCTTTGAATTTTGATGCAGCAAAATATTTCAATGAACTAAAAAGCAGAAATGTATTAATATTTGTAATTTGCGGAAGTCAGTGGGGAACATCTGCACCAAAAAAATAAAAAAGTATAAAATTCTTAGGGAGGAGGAAGTTCAGTTTGATGATATTTTAGGGTTGGGAATGTCCTAAATCTCATCCTATAGGGATTTTTTTTCTTACTTTTTGCTCACTGCAGGGTCTAGTAAGATTTGGCAGGGACACAATTCTATTTAAAGGGGTATTCCAGGAAGAAACTTTTTTATATATATATCAACTGGCTCCAGAAAGTTAAACAGATTCGTAAATTACTTCTATTAAAAAATCTTAATCCTTTCAGTACTTATGAGCTTCTGAAGTTAAGGTTGTTCTTTTCTGTCTAAGTGCTCTCTGATGACACGTGTCTCGGGAACCGCCCAGTTTAGAAGCAAATCCCCATAGCAAACCTCTTCTAAACTGGGCGGTTCCAGAGACACGTGTCATCAGAGAGCACTTAGACAGAAAAGAACAACCTTAACTTCAGAAGCTCATAAGTACTGAAAGGATTAAGATTTTTTAGTAGAAGTATTTACAAATCTGTTTAACTTTCTGGAGCCAGTTGATATATATAAAAAAAAGTTTTTTCCTGGATAACCCCTTTAACTGTTTGCTGACATGCCACAATAGTGAATTCCCACATCACATTTATTTATGCCGTTGTTGCACGTTTGGTGCTCGGACGCTCCTTGATTCCTTTGGCGCACTGTCTGCTTGTATGGCACACAGGGTATTACGATAAAGCTCTACACGGGTAGAAGGTGTGATCATGGTGGTCTTTCATTTCAATAAAGGGGGTTATCCTTAACTGTAACCCTCTAGGACAGTGTTTCCTAACCAATGTGCCTCCAAAATGGCAACGAGCACATGTCCACAAAACTCCTCCTTCCCCAGCTTTAGTCACTGCTCTGTTCACTTGCTTGCGCAGTCCGCATCTACTGGACACTTCGTGTAATGCAGGGTTATACTCAAAAATAATCCCAGGGGGTTACAATAACATAATTAATGTTCACATAGATCAGCCCAGTGTTTTCCAACCGGTGTGCCTGCAGCTGTTGCAAAACTACAGCCCCCAGCATGCCCGGACAGCCGAAGGCTGTCCGGGCATGCTGGGAGTTGTAGTTTTGCAAGAGGCACACTGGTTGGAAACACTTCTCTAGGAGTTGTAGGTTTGCAACAGCTGGAGGCACACTGGTTGGGAAACACGATTGGTTAATGTTTGTTGCATGCTGGGAGTTGTAGTCCCACAGCAGTGTTTCCCATGCAGTGTGCTTCCAGCTGTTACAAAACTACAACCCCCAGCATGCCCGGACCAGAAAATAAAACAGATTTGTAAATTTCTTCTATTAAAAAATCTTAATCCTACCAGTACTTATCAGCTGCTGAAGTTCAGTTGCTTTTCTGTCTGACCACAGTGCTCTATGCTGACACCTCTGTCCATGTCAGGAACTGTCCAGAGTAGGAGCAAATCCCCATAGCAAACCTCTCCTGCTCTGGACAGTTCCTGAGACAGATAGAGGTGTCAGCAGAGAGCACTGTGGTCAGACAGAAAAGAACAACTCAACTTCAGCAGCTGATAAGTACTAGTAGGATTAAGATTTTTTAATAGAAATAATTTACAAATCTGTTTAACTTGGGAAACACTCTTCTAATAAATAATAAGTCTTATAAATGGTGGTTGAAGAGTGTTTACAACCAGCGTGCCTGCAGCTATTGCAAAACTACAACCCCCTGCCTTCGGCTGTCCGGGCATGCTGGGAGTTGTGGTTTTGCAACAGCAAGAGGCACACTGGTTGGCAAACACTTCTCTAGGAGTTGTAGGTTTGCAACAGCTGGAGGCACACCGGTTGGGAAACACGATTCGTTAATGTTTGTTTCCTGCTGGGAGTTGTAGTCCCACAGCAGTGTTTCCCATACAGTTTGCTTCCAGTTATTACAAAACTACAACCCCCAGCATGCCCGGACAGCAGGATTTTTTTTTTTTTTTTTTATAATCCACGGATTAAAGAAATATTTTTTTTAACCCTTTAACTGATGGCCTACAACTCCCAGGTCGTTTTTTGTTAATTTGTGTCGATTTTAAATACGGTATAATGAACTCCTTTACCTGATGCCCTACAGTCTTCCCGTAATCCTCTGCTATTAATCGCACATTGGCTACTTTTTGCGCAAATGTTTACATTACCTCTTTTTCTGCCGCTGGCCAGCGATGGGATAAGTGAAGAGTTAACCCTGGTTTTGCCACAGATTGCCTGGATTATTAAAGGGGTATTCCAGGCAAAACCTTTTTTTATATATATATATCAACTGGCTCCGGAAAGTTAAACAGATTTGTAAATTACTTCTATTAAAAAATCTTAATCCTTCCCATAGTTATTAGCTTCTGAAGTTTTCTGTCTAACTGCTCAATGATGATGTCACGTCCCGGGAGCTGTGCATGATGGGAGAATATCCCCATAGGAGCTGCACAGCTCCCGGGACGTGAGTCATCAGAGAACAGTTAGACAGAAAACAACAACTCAACTTCAGAAGCTAATAACTATTGGAAGGATTAAGATTTTTTAATAGAAGTAATTTACAAATCTGTTTAACTTTCCGGAACCAGTTGATATATATATAAAAAAAGTTTTGGACTGGAATACCCCTTTAAGGGCCGTAATGCCCGGTAATGTGACCAGATACATTTGGTGGCCCCTACAGGGTGTTTCGGTCCTGAGCTCCATTGCTGCATTAACAGTGACTTGTGTACAATATGTAGCGTTCGGAAATCGATCAAAATAAAGGACGTTTCGTGTATCCTGATGTGTTTGACTATAGAATTGAGCATTAACTATTGTGTCTATACGCAGCCTGTAATACACTCAGCATAATTGAGAATTACCGATTTTTCGTGAAAATTATTTTTTTTCACAAATTTTTTTTTCCTTTTCACCCTTTTTGGACAAGGTTTCTGTGTCTAATGCCGTGTTTTCCAACCAGTGTGCCTTCAGCTGTTGCAAAACTACAACTCCCAGCATGCCTGCACCATAGGCTGTCTGGGCATGCTGGGAGTTGTAGTTTTGTAACAGTTACAATGGAGATGGGAAAGCCTGGAAAACAAAAAAATACTGAAAAGTTAGGGGGAAAAAAGCTAACAAGGGTGCCTCCAGCTGTTGCATAAGTACAAATTTCAGTATGCCCAGACGGCCTGATTTTTCTGAAAATTTTAAATTTTTCGAAAACGAAAAACAAAAAAAACACAGGATAAATTTTTTTCCAGAAATGTTGCATCCTTAAAGGGGTATTCCAGTGAAAAACAATTATTTTCATATTCAACTGGCTCCAGAAAGTAAAACAGATTTGTAAATTTCTTCTATTAAAAAATCTTAATCCTACCACTACTTATCAGCTGCTGAAGTTAAGTTGTTCTTTTCTGTCTGACAACAGTGCTCTCTGCTGACACCTCTGTCCATGTGAGGAACTGTCCAGAGTAGGAGCAAATGCCCATAGCAAACCTCTTCTGCTCTGGACAGTTCCTGAGACAGATAGAGGTGTCAGCAGAGAGCACTGTGGTCGGACATAAAAGAACAACTCAACTTCAGCAGCTGATAATTACTGGTAGGATTAAGATTTTTTAATAGAAGTCATTTTCAAATCTGTTTAACTTGGGAAACACTCTTCTAATAAATAACAAGTCGTAGAAATGGTGGTTGAAGAGTGTTTCCAACCGGCGTGCCTGCAACTGTTGCCAAACTACAACCCCAGCATGCCCGGACAGCCGAAGGCTGTCCGGACATGCTGGGAGTTGTAGTTTTGCAATAGCAAGAGGTACACTGGTTGGGAAACACTTCCCTAGGAGTTGTAGGTGTGCAACAGCTGGAGGCACACCAGTCCAGAGTAGGAGCACATCCCCATAGTAAACCTATCTTTCTCCGGACAGTTCCTGGACAGACAGAGGTGTCAGCAGAGAGCACTGTTGTCAGACATAAAAGAACAACTTAACTTCAGCAGCTGATAAGTACTGGTAGGATTAAGATTTTTTTTTAATAGAAGTAATTTACAAATCTGTGTAACTTGAGCCAGTTGATATGAAAAAAATAGTTTTTCACTGGTATACCCCTTTAAGCTGGAGGCACTCTGGCTTAGATACATGTCTTAACAGACAGTATCACACTTAATATGCTTGGTCCATTAGACAGGTTCACACATAATTTGGGGATATTTCTCAAAACCTGTGCAGAGGAAAAGTTGCCCAGTTGCCCATAGCAACCAATCAGATCGCTACTTTCATTTTCAAAAAAGGCCTCTAAAAACAAAGCATCGATCTGATTGGTTGCTATGGGCAACTGGGCAACTTTTCCTTTGCACAGAATTTGAGAAATCTCCTCCAATAGACTTAGATACACGACGCAGCAGAAAGTATACCATGTAATAGGCTTGGATACATGGCTTAGGGTGGGTTCACACCACGATTTTGCTTTACGGTTTCAGCAAACGGTTTCATAAAAAAAAAGAGTATGCAACCGTACAGCAAACTGCGCCCATAGACTTCCCATTCAAAACTCTATGCACCATATTGCGTACGGTTGTCTCCGTTTTTGAAACCATACTTTTTTTACTTTTTTTTTTCTGGACAGAAAACCGCGGCCTACCACGGTTTTTGGTCCGGGTGAAAAATCGTATTAAACTGTATATGTTTTTTTTTAAACATGGGAGTCAATGGTAACCGTACAGACCCGTATATGCATCCGGTTTCTCCGCACGGTTTTTGACTTAGCAGAGGTTTTTTTCTTGGAATTTCAATCAAACAAGTGAAACTTTATTCATAATGGAGTGAAAAGTTAAAAAGTATATGTTTTGTTCTTAAAAAAACAAATGCAACCGGACATCATTTTTCAAACCTTATACGGTTTTC
Organism: Hyla sarda; assembly: GCF_029499605.1. NCBI lineage: Eukaryota > Metazoa > Chordata > Amphibia > Anura > Hylidae > Hyla > Hyla sarda. The sequence continues at coordinate 8,269,082 of NC_079199.1, forward strand.
AACCGTATACAGATAAAAATTTGTACACGCATTTTGATACAGTTTAGTCCAGTTTTTAATCAAAAACCTGATACGGGAAACTGTATTGCAAAATCGTGGTGTGAACCCGGCCTTACTGGATAGGCTTAGACACTGTGGCCCATCAGACAGTATTATGTGGTAAGGGCTTAGATACATGGATGAGTAGACAGTATTATGTGGAATGGGCTTAGATACATGGATGAGCAGACAGTATTATGTGGAATGGGCTTAGATACATGGATGAGCAGACAGTATTATGTGGAATGGGCTTAGATACATGGATGAGCAGACAGTATTATGTGGAATGGGCTTAGATACATGGATGAGCAGACAGTATTATGTGGAATGGGCTTAGATACATGGATGAGCACCCATAACGTAAAAACGAGGTGTGAATGCAGCCTTATACTGTCTGCTCATCCATGTATCTAAGCCCATTTCGTGTGATACTGTTTGATGGCCAAAGTATCTAAGCAAATCACGTGGGATACTGTCTGTTGAGAAAATTGGGGGAGATTTATCAAAATCTGTGTAAAGGAAAAGTTGCCCAGTCGCCCATAGCAACCAATCAGATCGCTTCTTTCATTATTTACAAGGCCTCATTATCTAAGCCCATTCCACATAATACTGTCTGCTCATCCATGTATCTAAGCCCATTCCACATAATACCGTCTGCTCATCCATGTATCTAAGCCCATTCCACATAATACTGTCTGCTCATCCATGTATCTAAGCCCATTCCACATAATACTGTCTGCTCATCCATGTATCTAAGCCCATTCCACATAATACTGTCTGCTCATCCATGTATCTAAGCCCATTCCACATAATACTGTCTGCTCATCCATGTATCTAAGCCCATTCCACATAATACTGTCTGCTCATCCATGTATCTAAGCCCATTCCACATAATACTGTCTGTTCATCCATGTATCTAAGCCCATTCCACATAATACTGTCTGCTCATCCATGTATCAAAGCCCATTCCACATAATACTGTCTGCTCATCTATGTATCTAAGCCCATTTCGTGTGATACTGTTTGATGGCAACAGTAACGTAAAGGTGTGAATGCAGCCTAACAAATAATAGACTCAAATAACAAGGCTCAGCAGAAAGTATCACACATGACGAGCTTAGATACAGGGGCTCATCAGATGTTGTCTGAGTTGTAGTTTTGCAACAGCTGGAGGCATCCTGATGGAGAAACTACAATTCCCAGCATGCCCGGACAGCCTTCGGCTGTCCGGGCATGTTGGGAGTTGTAGTTTTGCACCAGCTGGAGACACACTGGTAAAAACCTAATTATATTCAAGTATAATATACAGATTTGGGGGACTGGATTGATCCTGCATCTCGTTGCGCCATTTCCAGTTTTATCATCTTTCAGGCTGTTCTGATTAACTTTCTTTTCTATTTAGACCTCGGTGGGAGGACATGACCTTCCATGGGGGGTCACAGATTCCATGTATGAGCAGTCAGTCCTGAATCATCGGCCCCCCTGAGTTCTTGGAGCCCGGACCTATTCATTGAGATGAATGACCCATGGGACACTATAAGCCCCTGGGCACATCACACATAGCTTTACAGTGAGGCGTCCTAAAAGCATTTGGGGGTGTGGGGGGGGGGGGGGGGGGGGCATCGTATAAGGATGTCTTTTGTCTGTATACTATATCCAGGCATGTGAATGTCATAGAGGAGGAACCCCCGCCCCCGTACCCCCACCTCCAACAAAGAACCCGACACCCCCTTATCGCCCCCCCTCTGTGACCCAAAAAAGCAGCTCCCACTTTGCCACAACTAGCCCTTAAAGGGGTACTCCTCTAGAACATAGAAAATATATATTATTATTTTTTTTATTTTTATCAACTGGTGCCAGAAAGTTAAACAGATTTGTAAATTACGTCTATTTAAAAATCTTAATCCTTCCAGTATTTATAAGCTGCTATATGTTGCGCAGGAAGTTCTTTTCTTTTAAAATTTCCTTTCTGTCTGACCACAGTGCTCTCTGCTGACACCTCTGTACATTTTAGGAACTGTTCAGAGTAGGAGCAAATCCCCATAGCAAACCTCTCCTGCCCTGGACAGTTCCTAAAATGTACAGAGGTGTCAGCAGAGAGCACTGTGTTCAGACTGTTCACAAATTTCTGTGGAGCATACAGCAGCTGATAAGTACTGGAAGGATAAAGATTTTTAAATAGAAGTAATTTATTTAACACATTTGAAAAAAAAATAAAAATTTCCTCCAGAGTACCCCTTGAGGAAAGTAGTCAATTTTTAAAAATGGCTAAAAATGGTGTCACCGTGGTGTCTCACCTTACCGGATCATCCGCCACCAGGTCCCACCGGTCTTTGGCAGGACTTTCTGGTCCTTCTTGAAATGAACATGGGACCTATGCAGTCGTAACAAGAAAGTACAGAGACTGTCAGGAGCGGGAACTGCCGGAACAGGAACAGGGAAGGATGTGAGGTAAGTGAGACCTCTTATTATTGTTCACCATTCTGAACTATTAAAAAAAAAAATTATAATTTAAGGCGGATAGACAATTTCTTCAAAGGTTTGCCTCACCATGACCTAAAAAAAACCTTTTGGGACTGTACGACTCCTTTATGGGGGAAATGTATTAGACCTTGTGCAAGGGTCATAGTGGAGCAGTTGTCTAGGGTTCTAAATTCTGAATTTCCGCTTGCAGAATTTCCCCTCAAATTAAAGCCCATAGACTTCTATGGGATTCCGCACTCCCATTCACACTTCTGAATTTCCGCAAGCGGAATTCCGCCTCAGTTTTAAAGCCCATAGACTTCTATGGGAATCCGCACCCCCATTCACATTTCTGAATTTCCGCTTGCGGAATTTCCCCTCAAATTAAAGCCCATAGACTTCTATGGGAATCCGCACCCCCATTCACATTTCTGAATTTCCGCTTGCGGAATTTCCCCTCAAATTAAAGCCCATAGACTTCTATGGGAATCCGCACCCCCATTCACATTTCTGAATTTCCGCTTGCGGAATTTCCCCTCAAATTAAAGCCCATAGACTTCTATGGGATTCCGCACTCCCATTCACACTTCTGAATTTCCGATTGCAAAATTTCCCCTCAAATTAAAGCCCATAGACTTCTATGGGATTCCGCACTCCCATTCACACTTCTGAATTTCCGCAAGCGGAATTCCGCCTCAGTTTTAAAGCCCATAGACTTCTATGGGATTCCGCACTCCCATTCACACTTCTTAATTTCCGATTGCAGAATTTCCCCTCAAATTAAAGCCCATAGACTTCTATGGGAATCCGCACTCCCATTCACACTTCTTAATTTCCGATTGCAGAACTTCCCCTCAAATTAAAGCCCATAGACTTCTATGGGAATCCGCACCCCCATTCACACCTCTGAATTTCCGCTTGCAGAATTTCCCCTCACATTAAAACCCATAGACTTCTATGGGAATCCACACTCCCATTCACACTTCTGAATTTCCGATTGCAGAATTTCCCCTCAAATTAAAGCCCATAGACTTCTATGGGAATCCGCACTCCCATTCACACTTCTTAATTTCCGATTGCAGAATTTCCCCTCAAATTAAAGCCCATAGACTTCTATGGGAATCCGCACTCCCATTCACACTTCTTAATTTCCGATTGCAGAATTTCCCCTCAAATTAAAGCCCATAGACTTCTATGGGAATCCGCACCCCCATTCACACCTCTGAATTTCCGCTTGCAGAATTTCCCCTCACATTAAAACCCATAGACTTCTATGGGAATCCACACTCCCATTCACACTTCTTAATTTCCGATTGCAGAATTTCCCCTCAAATTAAAGCCCATAGACTTCTATGGGATTCCGCACTCCCATTCACACTTCTTAATTTCCGATTGCAGAATTTCCCCTCAAATTTAAGCCCATAGACTTCTATGGGAATCCGCACTCCCATTCACACTTCTTAATTTTCGATTGCAGAATTTCCCCTCAAATTAAAGCCCATAGACTTCTATGGGATTCCGCACTCCCATTCACACTTCTGAATTTCCGCAAGCTGTCAGGGGAGATTCTGGAGGCCACCATACACATTAGAACCTAAGTCGGAGTTCACACATAATACTGAGGTGACGTGAACACTTCCATACAATGCAGTGGTCTCCAAACTGTGGCCCTCCAGATGTTGCAAAACTACAACTCCCAGCATGCCTGAACAGTGGACATATTGCAAAACTACAATTTCCAGCATGCCCACACAGCCAACGTGTTGTAAATCTACAACTCCCAGCATGCCCGGACAGCCAACGGCTGTCCGGGCATGCTGGGAGTTGTAGATTTACAACACGTTGGCTGTGTGGGCATGCTGGGAGTTGTAGTTTTGCAACATCTGGAGGGCCACAGTTTGGAGACCACTGCATTGTATGGAAGTGTTCACGTCACCTCAGTATTATGTGTGAACTCCGCCCAACACCGGAAATACATAACCCGCTCCAGACGAAGTCCCAGGGGTCTCGCGCGCCAAATTGCTCAACGCAGAAATTCTGACACAGATAGGAGAGAAGTTCTGGGAATTTCCTGCAACCCGACCCTGGAAACGAAACCTTACGAATCCGATCTCCTGGGGGCGGGGGAAGGAGCGGAAGCTTTCAGGGAATGGATTTATTGACGATTCAATAGTATTTCCTTCATTTAGACCCAACTCTTGCGGCTTTTAAGGAGGCGGATTCTGTTAAGGACGTTTTAAGCGATCGCGGCCGATACGGGAAATCTGATTTCTGTCTGGCGTCTCCTCTGAGGAGATCGTATTATCCCTGACCTCAAGGGACTTGCGATGCAAGTGGTCACAGCGTGCTGTAGGGCTATGGTCACACTGGGTTTTGTCGCAAAAACGTGTGTAAAAAATATTGCCTATAATTTTTACGCAACTATCTGAGTGTACACGAGCAACAATTATATATATATATATATATATATATATATATATATATATACTTCACCAGATAGATAATCTCTTCAGGAGACTGGGAAAGCTGGGGGAGTACTGAAAGAACTGAGTACTGCATGCCACCCAGCTTTCCCTGTCTGCTGAAGAGAATATTTGTCTGGTAAAGCAGCCATATTAGAGCTCTTCAGGAGACTAGGAAAGCTGGATGGTAGACAGTCGATTGTTCATAGCTCACAGTACTTCCCCACAGGAATGCGCACAGACATTTTTTTTTATTTTTATTTTTTTTGGGGGGGGGGGGGAGGTAAAAATGTGCAGTTCATTTACCTTGGTGTTACTGCCCCCCACAATCCAACCCCCCTATAACTATGGCAAGGACACCTGAGGAGGAGGCATCAAAAGGGCAGGGGCTCAAGCCCCCTTTCTAGTCTATGTATGCACGTCCCAGCTTTCCCAGCCTCCTGAAGAGAATATCTGTCTGGCAAAGTAGAAATAGTGGAGCTCTTTAGTAGACTGGGAAAGCTGGAAAATTTCCGACTTGACAGCGGGTGCCGAAAGAACATGCCGGCACTAGGACTGCTCGGAAATGCGCCATGTCCATAGACGGCAATGCATTTCTGCAAAGGGCGAAATCGGAATTTCCGCGCCGAATGTTTCCACTGGGTCAGCAGAATCCCATTAAAAACGATGGGAGTCTGCTGCAACGGAATTTCTGAGCTGATTTTTTTCCGTATATGAAAACTTTATCCTACATCATGTATTAAAGATTTTCTCTAGATGAGGGCTTCCCAACCAGTGTGCCTCCAGCTGTTGCAAAACTACAACTCCCAGTATGCCAGGACAACAAACGCCAGTGTTTTGCAACCAGAGAGCCTCCAGCTGTTGCAAAACTACAATTCCCAGCATGCCCGGACAGCCGTTGGCTGTCCGGGCATGCTGGGAGTTGTAGTTTTGCAACAGCTGGAGGCACCCTGGTTGAAACACACTGCCCTAGCCCCTCCCATTCTGTAGGGGGCTATCCCGTCTTATTTACCGCCCGCTCTCATATACGTCTGATAAAGCTGCCAGAAACCTTATAACCCGTCCCCAGTGACTTGTTAGACTCCCTCAGTGTTAAACCCACATCTTCTGGACAGAGGCCAGCGCTTCCCTTATAAATGGGATGGTAATGTGATGGCGGGACGGGTCATGTGACTCCACTGACCACCAGCACAACCTTTATTTTATGGGGTTTTTTAAATATGTTAACAAGCGACCGTAAAAAATCTAATGTAATAAAGTAACGGCCCGGGGGGGAACCACAAGGCAGGATTACATTGAGTGCGCTTTTTGTACAATTTTTGCCTTGTCTTCCTAATCCAGCTGTTGCAAAACTACAACTCCCAGCAAGTTTTGTAAAAGCTGGAGGTTTCATGACTGTCCCAGCATGCTGGGAGTTGTAGTTTGGCAAGATCTGGAGGTTTCACGACTGTCCCAGCATGCTGGGAGTTGTAGTTTGGAAAGATATGGAGGTCCAACGGCTGTCTCAACATACTAGGAGTTGTAGTTTGGCAAGATCTGGAGGTTTCACGGCTGTCCCAGCATGCTGGGAGTTGTAGTATTGCAAGATCTGGAGGTTTCACGGCTGTCTCAGCATGCTGGGAGTTGTAGTTTTGCAACATCTGGAGGTCCACAGTTTGGAGGCCACTGCATTAGAGCAAGGCCAAGGCTGGCTAGTCCAGTGTTCCCCAATCAGTGTGCCTCCAGCTGTTGCAAAACTACAACTCCCGGCATGCCTGGAAAGCCCCCTCAAAGACACTAACAGTATAAAAAGTGGGGCCCTGCTACAGGTTTTGTATTGGAACCCAGGAACATCACGTGGTTGTCCTCTTCTAAAGGGTGTATTGTATGGGGGGGCTCCGAGTGCGGAAGTTGTCTCTCCGGAGGACTCGTCTTGACCACGTTTTACAAAATAAAAGGTATGTATGGATATACATGTGGTAACCTTGGGGGATAAAGCCTTGTGGGGTGTAGGGTAGTTAGGGTGTTGCTGTTCAGGATAATAAAGGACGCTGTTAACCCTTGTCACTCGTGACGCCAGGGTGAGGGTTAAATTCTGTAATCTTGATAGGCCTATTGCCACCCTTCCCAAGAGCAATAGGTGATGCAGCAATAAAGGATTGTCCACAACCGCTGTTAACTGAAATCTTGCAGGAACTTTTACTGAAGAATTTCTGTACATGCAGCAATAGTAACAGTCCAGATAACAGAGTCTCTATAGATATAGCTGAGCAGCGATTGACAGTCGGTTGGGATCAGATAAGCTCAATTTAGCTTCTCAGAGATTTTGTAGCATAGATCTGCTGGATTTAAGGGTGCGTTTAGGTCCAGTGATCTTGCGGTGAGTAGCGGGGAATTGCTTAGTCTATCCGCTATGTTAGAGGCCTCAAGGCTTTGGCCTAGTAAATTGTCTTGTAAGCTGCGGAGGTCCCACCTCTTCCAGAGTCAGCAACCCAAGAGAGGGATCAAGATGGCGCAGCTCCCTTATATGGGCAGGGGCCGGCCATTTTGGATTGGTCCATAACAACTGTCACTCACCGTTACAGTGCATTGTGGGTGAACACGTCATGGGAACCTCCAAAGGTCCTGTAGCAAAACCATAGAGTTCTAACCTAATCACGTGACCCTCAGGTCCTGCTACGCTGAATAGGTAGGCAATTAAATATATACACATTTATACTTATATTTATAAGAACTTCTATACAGTCATAGACTAACTGAGGGGTGACAAGGGGATAACTATAGGAGAGGGACCCCGACGTTCCTAGGGACTCTGACTATGGGGACCTCTATAAAGGTAACGTATGAAATACGGTACCGGGACACCACATACATATGTATTATGGGGGATATTTATCAAATCCTGTCCAAAAGAAAAGTTGCTGAGTTGCCCATAGCAACCAATCAGATCGCTCCTTTCAGTTTCGAAAAGGCCTGTGAAATAATGAAAGCAGCGATCTGATTGGTTGCTATGGGCAACTCAGCAACTTTTCCTCTGGACAGATTTTGATAAATCTCCCCCATAGTGGCCGTCTATAGTAGTTTTGCAGTTTCGTTTTGAAAAGTCACACAAAATTGCGCAAATCCCACATCTCCCCCCCCCCCTTGCACCCCAGACCTAACCGTGCATTGTCTAGTTTAAAGTAAACAACCCTATAAACAAAGAGAATGGGGGGAGATTTATCAAGACCCGTCCAGAGGAAAAGTTGTTGAGTTGCCCATAGCAACCAATCAGATCGCTTCTTTCATTTTTCAGGGGCCTTTTCAAAAATGAAAGAAAAGATCTGATTGGTTGCTATGGGCAACTGCGCAACTTTTCCTCTGTACAGGTTTTGATAAATCTCCCCCAATGTGCGGCTTTTGGTCTAAATTGCGTCTTTATCTACCAGTAAGGCCATGTTCACATGACGGCATTCCCGAGTGGAATCCGACAGAAAAAGTCCACTTGGAAATTCCATTGCAGCGGAGCCCCATTGCTTTCAACTGCGGAAACATCTGATTCCGGCCTCCGCTGGAAGAGTTCGCTTGGAAATTGCATTCCCGTCTATGGAGCGCTAATTAACTCCTTCCTTGCTGGTAAGGAGTTGTTTCAGAGGGTTCACAGCTCAACGAACTTTCCAACATTACCAGGTTCGGATCACGTGAACCTGGCAATGTCAGGGGTCAGGGCCGGCTCTGCCTATAAGCGAAATAGGCAGCGCACTCTTGATGGGGGGCGCCACTCTGCCCGCAGCAATAAAGCTAGCCAGCATCTGAAGCACCCACCCATCCAGTTAAACCCCGCCACCCCAGTTGTAAGATTACATCAGGAGGAGGTTTGTTACAGTGTGTCACCCCAGTAGTAAGGTGATTACATGAGGAGGAGGTTTGTTTCAGTGTGCCACCCCAGTAGTAAGATTACATGAGGAGGAGGTTTGTTACAGTGTGTCACCCCAGTAGTAAGGAGATTACATGAGGAGGAGGTTTGTTACAGTGTGTCACCCCAGTAGTAAGGAGATTACATGAGGAGGAGGTTTGTTACAGTGTGTCACCCCAGTAGTAAAGAGATTACACGACGAGGATGTTTGTTACAGTGTGTCACCCCAGTAGTAAGGAGATTACATTAGGAGGAGGTTTGTTACAGTGTGTCACCCTAGTAGTAAGGAGATTACACGAGGAGGAGGTTTGTTACAGTGTGTCACCCCAGTAGTAAGGAGATTACATGAGGAGGTTTGTTACAGTGTGTCACCCCAGTAGTAAGGAGATTACATGACGAGGAAGTTTGTAACAGTTTGTCACCCTAGTAGTAAGGAGATTACATGAGGAGGAGGTTTGTTACAGTGTGTCACCCCAGTAGTAAGGAGATTACATGAGGAGGAGGTTTGTTACAGTGTGTCACTCCAGTAGTAAGGAGATTACATGAGGAGGAGGTTTGTTACAGTGTGTCACCCCAGTAGTAAGGTGATTACATGAGGAGAAGGTTTGTTACAGTGTGTCACCCCAGTAGTAAGAAGATTACATGAGGAGGAGGTTTGTTACAGAGTGTCACCCCAATAGCAAGGAGATTACGTGAGGAGGAGGTTTGTTACAGTGTGTCACCCCAGTAGTAAGGAGATTACATGAGGAGGAGGTTTGTTACAGTGTGTCACCCCCGTAGTAAGGAGATTACATGAGCAGGAGGTTTGTTACAGTGTGTCACCCCAGTTGTAAGGAGATTACATGAGGAGCAGGTCTGTTACAGTGTTTCACCCCAGTAGTAAGGTGATTACATGAGGAGGAGGTTTGTTACAGTGTGTCACCCCAGTAGTAAGGAGATTACATGATGAGGAGGTTTGTTACAGTGTGTCACCACAGTAGTAAGGAGATTACATGAGGAGGAGGTTTGTTACAGTGTGTCACCCCAGTAGTAAGGAGATTAGATAAGGAGGGTGTTTGTTACAGTGTGTCACTCCAGTAGTAAGGAGATTACATGATGAGGAGGTTTGTTACAGTGTGTCACCCCAGTAGTAAGGAGATTACACGAGGAGGAGGTTTGTTACAGTGTGTCACCCCAGTAGTAAGGAGATTACATGAGGAGGAGGTTTGTTACAGTGTGTCGCCCCAGTAGTAAGGAGATTACATGAGGAGGAGGTTTGTTACAGTGTGTCACCCCAGTAGTAAGGAGATTACATGAGGAGGGGGTTTGTTACAGTGTGTCACCCCAGTAGTAAGGAGATTACACAAGGAGGAGGTTTGTTACAGTGTGTCACCCCAGTAGTAAGGAGATTATATGAGGAGGAGGTTTGTTGCAGTGTGTCACCCCAGTGTTAAGGTGGGGCGTGTCAAAGGTCAGAGCCGATGGGTGGGGTCAAGGGGCGGCAAAATCACTTTCACCTAGGGTGGTTTTGCCAAGTGTTCCTCCAGCTGTTGCAAAACTACGACTCCCAGTATGCCCGGACAGCCGTGTTTGGAAAACACTGGGACAGACACTGAAAATGACGCAGAATAGGCTTTGTCACCGCAGATAGTACATCTCCCCGATAACCTCTGGATTTCTGGATTATCAGATGCTGGATTACTCTCTCACCGGCAGGATTCATGTCTGGGACGCGGCGCGGCCTGCGATCTCTTTTACGTGAATCTGGAGCTTGAGGATTATTTTCTTCCCCTTTCAATTGTTTTACAGGAAGATAAATAACCCACGCGATTACTTATTTATGAAGCACGTCCATTAAGCTGATAAATCAGATTATCGGCTTCCTGACTCGCTGCCGCTACCATCGTCTTTATGGATCGTGTAATGCAACGACAATTTCCTTCCTGTGAAGCGGTAACCTTTGGAGACCTCTCGGCGGTAAGTGCAGCCATGTTTCCTCCCTCCCTCTCTCCGCCGGGGAGACTGGGCTAATTTACGTTTTTCTGCCAGTCCCATCTGTAATAGGAGGAACCGCGTGGTAATATGGTTACTGACAAAGCAGGATACTGAGCTGTGTATTGTGGGACCGGATGGGATCACCGTCAGAAATAACAAAGAATTCCTTTATTTACATAGCGCCAAAATATTCTGCAATTGTGGGAGATTTATTAAAACAATGGAGACGTTGCCCATAGCAACCAGTCAGATTCTAGCTTTCATTTTGTGTAGTGCCAGGGATGGTGCCTTGACATGAAATCCTGTTCGTGACGCCAGAAAAAGATGGGTTGTGAATCACAGGGGTAATGGGTGAGTTGCCAGTGAGGGTAACAGGCCTTGCTGGAGCGTCGGGGACACCCCGGGGACTCGGCGACAGCGATGGAAGGAGACATCCCGGGCAGCGGTGACGAGCGGTGATGGTCCGGAGCGCCGGGGACAGGTGAGTATAACCTCCAATACCAGTGGTCTTCAACCTGCGGACCTCCAGATGTTGCAAAACTACAACTCCCAGCATGCCTGAACAGCCGTTGGCTGTTTGGAGACATCCCTGGCATCCTCGTTCTCCGTCGCCGCCATTACGTCACTACGCACGCCGCTCCTATTGGATGACGATGATGGAGAGCGCCGACGATGCAGAGGATCCCGAAGAGGACGCGCCGGAGCCCCGAGGACAGGTTAGTGATCGTCAGCGGACCACACGGGGCACCGTAAACGGCTATCCGGTGGCAGCTGAAGCAGTCTGCGCTGCCGGATAGCCGTTTATGTGATGGCCCCGACATACAAAAGCATCGTATGTTGATGCTGCCTTCAACATGCGATGGTCTCTGAGAGTGATCGTATGCTGAAATGATCGTATGTCGGGGCCATCGTAGGTCAGGGGGGTCACTGTAAATCCCTCTGTTCTGCTGCTCTCTAATTCTTACATCCACTGGTCAGGAAGGGGCGTGTCCAAAGCAAGCACTGAGCCTGCCCACACTCACCATGCTTTCACTTCCTCCCTGAGTCTGCTGTACTGGGTCTCTTCATCCAATCACTGCAGTGCACTGTAACCTCTTCCTCTCTGCTTTCATGCTGCAGCCTGATAGGACAGAAGTGAGTAGATACGAGTGCTAGTCCCTCCCTGACTTCCTGGACTTTGTCTCCCAGCTTGTGCTTCAGCTGGGACAAAGATAATGCTGCAGCTGGACAGGATTAGGTTCTGGATGATATGGAGACCCCTAGTGGTCTTTTATTTTTTTTTTATTTTTTTTTTAAAGCTATGATTTTTATAATTTTTATTATGAAGTATATTAGAAAGGTTAATGTTTTTCTAAGATGTACAACACATGTACAACACACAGAATCACTTTTGCCTAGGGTGGCTTTCGCCGAGTGTTCCTCCAGCTGTTGCAAAACTACGACTCTTAGTATGCCCGGACAGCCGTTGGCTGTCCGGGCATGCTGGGAGTCGTAGTTTTGCAACAGCTGGAGGCACACCACTTGGATGACACTGTATTAGCCAGTCTCCATACCTGGCAGGATGTAGCTATTGATGTAGATAGCGACTTCTATCCTGTCTCCCACCATAGGTTATATAACATACTATATTTCTTTTATAGATTTTTTACTTTTTTTGCCGTATTGTTTATTAAAACAACTGGGGAAGGGCGATACAGGATAAACCGGTCATGGGAATCCGGCCCGGGCCTGTGTGTTGCAGGATTTGTTGTCACTCACATACCTTTAAGGTATGCTAAGGAGAAAATGAAGACACTATACAGAACAATTAATGGTATCTTAAAGGGGTACTCCGGTGGGAAAAAAAAATGTCTTTTTTTAAATCAACTGGTGCCAGAAAGCTAAACAGATTTTTTAATTACTTCTATAAAAAAAAAAAAAAATCTTAATCCTTCCAGTACTTATCAGCTGCTGAATACTACAGAGGAAATTCTTTTCTTTTTGGAAAACAGAGCTCTCTGCTGACATCATGACCACAGTGCTCTCTGCTGACATCTCTGTCCATTTTAGAAACTGTCCAGAGCAGCATACATTTTCTATGGGGATTTTCTCCTACTCTGGACAGTTCTTAAAATGGACAGAGGTGTCAGCAGAGAGCACTGTGCTCGTGATGTCAGCAGAGAGCTCTGTGTTCCAAAAAGAAAAGAATTATCTCTGTAGCCTTCAGCAGCTAATAAGTACTGGAAGGAGTAAGATTTTTTAATAGAAGTAATTTACAAATCTGTTTCACTTTCTGGCACCAGTTGATAAAAAAATAATAATAATAAAAAAAAAGTTTTCCACTGGAGTACCCCTTTAAAGGGGTTATCCCCCATAAGGTGATTTTAGTACTTACCTGCCAAAAATGGGTATTTCCTGTTGCATTTTGTTCTCTAAACTACACATCCCACAGTTCCCGACTTGAAAGTTTGAGGTCACTTTCCTTCCTCCCGCACATCAGCCACCCCACCCATTGAAACACAGTGTTTTCTAACCAGGGGGCCTACAGCTGTTGCAAAGTTGAAGCAGGATAGGCTCCCTCTGATCACCTGACTAGTGATGTCAGGTCTCGACAAACTGCAACCTGGGAAATCCCAAGACATGAGTCATTTTGTATGCTGTTAAAATAAATATTAGGGCGATAATCACAGAAGAATTGCGAAACCACCATCACACACAGGTACAGACACTATATTATGAACTACACTAACTTTACAGCCCCTGTAGCATAGTCAAATTAAAAAAAGATCCTGGTATACCCCTTTAAGAATCATGCGCTACTAAGAAGAGAGCAAATTGCGCCATTTGGTAAGAATGGCGCATGTTACATATTATATTTGGTGCAAAATGCCTGATACTATATACTCTTTACCTCAGCACCCCGTGATGCATAAACTCTTTAAAAAAAAAATGCAACAGCGCCACCCACTGTCCAATCCAGTTTCCAAAAAACAAAGGCAAAAAATTAGCAAATGTTCAGATGTTTTTGCTCTTTTCAACATTTTTTTTTTGGGGGGGGGGGGGGGGGGCGGGGGGCAAAGTTGCCTAGTGCCTGTATTTGGGATGTATCCGCTATGTGAAGCGGACTCAAAAGTGCGGACTGCTGCGCTATTGAATCTGGTTAAAATGGGTGCTCCACCGAAAAATGTCTTATCCCCTAATCAAAGATAGGGGATAGGATGTCTGATCGCGGGGGTCCGGCTTCTGCTTCGTGACGTCCCGCCATGCCCTCTCCATTCATGTCTGTGGGAGGGTGGCACGTAGCCGTCACACCTCGTCCGATAGACATGAATTAAGGGGGCATGGGGGGTTGTAGTCGCCATGCCAGAGATCAGCAATGGGACCCCCATGATCAGACATCTTATCCCCTATTCTTTGGATAGGGGCTAAGATGTTTTTCGGCGGAGTACCCCTTTAAAACAGCGCATACATCCCAAAAGGGTGACTGTTCAATGGTGTCCCGTAAACAGTATAAGCCAGACTACCGTTTCCGGCAAAATGCCAACGGATATGGCTGACGGGAGCACTAACATAGTATGAACGAGTCACCATTCGGGCTCTATGCGCTATTTTGTGCTGCATTATCTAGTCCGCGAGAAGATAGCGCATACCACCCGAATATTGACTCCATACAGACCATTGAAATGCATGGTTAGAGAATAGGACGCCATCTTGTTTTTGGATGGATATGCTGATGAAAGCCCTAACGCAGTGTGAACCTGTTCTGTTCGCTGGAGCGCCTGACATGTGACCGCAGCAGCCAATCAGAGCCCTTCGCGGTCATCATACCAGGAGTATTGGACATGACAGCTAAGGCCACTCAAATACCAGGAGCTTGTAGGGAGAATCACAGCGCGATCGGATGGGTACTGATTGGTTTGTTGCTTTATTGTAGTGGTCTCCAAACTGTGAACCTTCAGATGTTGCAAAACTACAACTCCCAGCATGTCAAGATTTCTTTGGGCATGGTCTAATGCAGTGGACTTCAAACTGTGAACCTCCAGATGTTGCAAAACTACAACTCCCAGCATACCCGAACAGCCGTTGGCTGTCCAGGCATGCTGGGAGTTGTAGTTTTGCAACATATGGAGGTCCAACGGCTGTCCGGGCATGCTGGGAGTTGTTGTTTTGCAACATCTTAAGGTTTAAAGTTTGAGGTCCACTGCATTAGACCATGCCAAGGCTATCTGGGCATGCTGGGAGCTGTAGTTTTGCAAAATCTTGAGGTCCAACGGCTGTCTGGGCATGCTGGGAGCTGTAGTTTTGCAACTTCTGGAGGTCCACAGTTTGGAGACCACTGCAATAGACCATGTCCAAGGCTGTCCGGGCATGCTAGGAGTTGTAGTTTTGCTAAATCTGAAGGTCTAGCAGATGTGCAGTCATGCTGGGAGTTGTAGATTTGCAACATCTGGAGGTCCACAGTTTGGATTCCACTGTGTTAAACTAAGGCTGTGCGGGCATGCTGATAGTTGTAGTTTTGTTACATCTGAAGAGATTACTGCTTTATTGCTTTTGGGGCCCTTTTTAACTACCCAATTTTTTTTTTTTTTTTTTGTGGGGGGATGTTCTGCCATCAAAGGTGTCTGGCAGCGGCTTACCCCTTCACATGAAAAAAACAAACAAAAAAAAAAAAAACAGCTATCACCAGAGAATGCTGGTCATGAAGGAGTTAGGGCAACATAACTGTACAAAAGCAAGCATGTTTATGGAAAACACACCGAAAAGAAAAAAAACAAACAGAAACTTTTAAGTACAAGAGAAGTTTTCAGCGAGTGTCTGTGGGTCTGGTGCATTCGCTGTCACACTGCTCCAGATCCTCCCCTCTCACTATATAGAGCTGCTGGGTGTGACACATTCTCAGCCTTTGAACCTGGGCTGGGAGAGCAGAGAAGCTTCCTCTTCCTGGGAGGATCCACTCAACTTCTCCGCTCAGACTCCACTGCAGCCCCCAGGAGACCCAGCCTGTCCTAGAGGTATACAACCCTACTATATGTGTATATAGGTTACTATGTATCCAGCCTAGAGGTATACAACCCTACTATATGTGTATTTAGGTTACTATGTATCCAGCCTAGAGGTATACAACCGCTACTATATGTATATATAGGTTACTATGTATCCAGCCTAGAGGTATACAACCGCTACTATATGTGTATATAGGTTACTATGTATCCAGCCTAGAGGTATACAACCGCTACTATATGTGTATATAGGTTACTACGTATACAACCGCTACTATATGTGTATATAGGTAACTACGTATACAACTGTTACTATATGTATATAGATTACTATGTATCCAGCCTGTCCTAGAGGTATACAACCCTACTATATGTGTAAATAGGTTACTATGTATCCAGCCTAGAGGTATACAACCGCTACTATATGTGTATATAGGTTACTACGTATGCAACCGCTACTATATGTGTATATAGGTTACTATGTATCCAGCCTAGAGGTATACAACTGCTACGATATGTGTATATAGGTTACTACGTATGCAACCGCTACTATATGTGTATATAGGTTACTATGTATCCAGCCTAGAGGTATACAACCGCTACTATATGTATATATAGGTTACTATGTATCCAGCCTAGAGGTATACAACCGCTACTATATGTGTATATATAGGTTACTATGTATCCAGCCTGTCCTAGAGGTATACAACCCTACTATATGTATATAGGTTACTACGTATACAACCGCTACTATATGTATATAGGTTACTACGTATACAACCGCTACTATATGTATATAGGTTACTACGTATACAACCGCTACTATATGTATATATAGGTTACTATGTATCCAGCCTAGAGGTATACAACCGCTACTATATATATAGGTTACTATGTATCCAGCCTGTCCTAGAGGTATACAACCCTACTATATGTGTATATAGGTTACTATGTATCCAGCCTAGAGGTATACAACCGCTACTATAGGTGTATGTAGGTTACTGCGTATACAACCACTACTATATGTATATATGTTACTATGTATACAACTGCTACTATATGTATATAGATTACTATGTATCCAGCCTGTCCTAGAGGTATACAACCGCTACTACATGTGTATAGGTTACTGCGTATACAACCGCTATTATATGTATATATGTTACTCTGTATACAACCGCTACTATATGTTTATATGTTACTATGTATCCAGCCTGCCCTAGAGGTATACAACCGCTACTATGTGTATATATTACTATGTATCCAGCCTGTCCTAGAGGTATACAACCGCTACTATATGTGTATATAGGTTACTATATATCCAGCCTAGAGGTATACAACCGCTACTATATGTGTATAGGTTACTGCGTATACAACCGCTATTATATGTATATATGTTACTCTGTATACAACCGCTACTATATGTGTATAGATTACTATGTATCCAGCCTGTCCTAGAGGTATACAACCGCTACTATATGTGTATATAGGTTACTATATATCCAGCCTAGAGGTATACAACCGCTGCTATATGTATCCAGCCTGTCCTAGAGTTATACAACCGCTATTATATGTATATAGGTTACTAGAGGTATACAACCGCTGCTATATGTATCCAGCCGGTCCTAGAGTTATACGACCGCTATTGCATGTCTATAGGTTACTATGTATCCAGCCTGTGTTGTAACAAATTAGTAATAACTGCTACAAGAGAACTGCCCCAGACTTGGAGATACAATACATTAATTCCCATGTTTCCCAACTATGGTGCCTCCAGCTGTTGCAAAACTGCATGCTGGGAGTTGTAGTTTTGCAACAGCTGGTGGGAAAACACTGTATAAGAGAATGGGATGATGTACACTGTGTATTATTATACTTTGAATTGTTGCGAAAAATTTGCAACTTTTTGTAGATGGGCGCGAATTTTGGCACAAACTTTCAGTCTGTATAATGTGCCGAATTTTATAATGTACGACTGCAAGTCTTACTGTGATAATGATTAATTACACATTGGAAAAAATACAAATAAAAAACAGCACCACACGTGTTCTCTGGTTGTGTGTGGTATTGCAACTCTGCTCCATTCACTTCAATGAAACAGAGCTGCAATACCACACACAGCCTGAGGACAAGTGTGGCGCTGACATTCTTATCTTGTCCCAGTTATAGTTACATAGTATAGTAACTGGTGGAAAACTTTAAAGCAACTGGTGCCAGAAAGTTAAACAGATTTGTGAATTACTTCTAATTTAAATAAATTTATTCTTCTGGTACTTATCAGCTGTTGTATGCTCTAGAGGAAGTTGTGTAGTTCTTTCCAGTCTGACCACAGTGCTCTCTGCTGACACCTCTGTCTGCATCAGTAACTGTCCAGAGTAGGAGCAAATCCCCATATCAAACCTCTCCTGCTCTGGACAGTTCCTGACATGGACAGAGGTGTCAGTAGAGAGCACTGTAGTCAGACTGGAAAGAACTACACAACTTCCTCTAGAGCACACAGGAGCTGATAAGTATCGGAAGGATTAACATTTTTAAATGGAAGTAATTTACAAATCTGTTTAACTTCCTGGCACCTTTAAAACCTAACACCGGCAGCTGATTTCATCAGCACATTTTGGACGTTCTTGTCGGCATTGGCTGCAGCTGCTCGTGTAAAGACATATTGGGCCCCTCCTCTTGGCCCAATGCTAGTAGAGAAGAGGCCATCTGGGGGTCATATTGGCCATTTAGGTATCCACTAGAGATGAGCGAACTTACAGTAAATTCGATTCGTCACGAACTTCTCTGCTCGGCAGTTGATGACTTTTCCTGCAGAAATTAGTTCAGCTTTCAGGTGCTCCCGTGGGCTGGAAAAGGTGGATACAGTCCTAGGAAAGAGTCTCCTAGGACTGTATCCACCTTTTCCAGCCCACTGGAGCACCTGAAAGCTGAACTAATTTCTGCAGGAAAAGTCATCAACTGCCGAGCCGAGAAGTTCGTGACGAATCGAATTTACTGTAAGTTCGCTCATCTCTAGTATCCTCGTATGGACACTCAGCCCTACCTGGACACCAGAATTGTCAATATGAATGACCCGATTACCTACTACTATTTGGTGTCCAGGTAGGATTGAGCATCAATGCATCGAAGGGCCAAATGGTCAATATGGATATCTTTATTTCCTACTATTGTTGGTCCAAGGGGAGGGGCTCAGCAGTTAAAGGGGTACTTCCCTGCCCCAGTGTTTGGAACATTTTGTTCTGAACACTGGATGCAGGCTGCAGGAGTCGTGACTAGAGATGAGCGAACGTACAGTAAATTCGATTCGTCACGAACTTCTCGGCTCGGCAGTTGATGACTTTATCCTGCATAAATTAGTTCAGCTTTCAGGTGCTTCCGTGGGCTGTAAAAGGTGGATACAGTGTTAGGAAAGAGTCTTCTAGGACTGTATCCACCTTTTTCAGCTCACGGGAGCACCTGAAAGCTGAACTAATTTATGCAGGATAAGTCATCAACTGCCGAGCCGAGAAGTTCGTGACGAATTTACTGTAAGTTCGCCCATCTCTAGTTGTGACATCACGACCACACCTTCGTGACGCCACACCCCTCAATGCAAGTCTATGGGAGGGGGCGTGGCAGCTGCCACGCCCCCTCCCATAGACTTGCATTGAGGGGGCATGGCGTCACGAGGGGCATGGATGTGACGTCACGACCCCCGCATCCAGCGATCGGAACAAAATGTTCCGAACGCTGGGGCAGTAAAGTACCCCTTTAACACAAGCAGCTGCAGTCATCGGCACATGCTGGAAGTTGTAGTGTTGCTAACGACGATAATTTTCCTACTAACACTTGAAGATCCTGGGAGTTGTAGTTTTAGCGTCTGGTAGAGAGGCACAGGTTGCACGTATGGCAGTGTTTCCCCCCCAATTGCGGTGCCTCCAGCTGTTGCAAAACTACAACTCCCAGCATGCCCACACAGACAAATAGCTGTCTGGGCATGCTGGAAGTTGTAGTTTTGCAATAGCTGGAGGCACCCTGGTAGGGGAACTCTCTGCCCTATAGTTACACCCCTACCTTAAGCTTGACAGGTTGAAGGGGTTAAGAATTGTGGTGACAACGTGGACTGGGAGCAGGCCGGTCTGGTTGAACCTGTTGGTCTGTACTGACAGAATTCCGAGAACTTCTAGAATAATTATTTACGTTTTTCTCTCAAAATAAGATAAAGGGCCCCTAGTGCGACTCTGGGTCAAAGATCGGAAAAGCCTTAAGAATGCAAGAACCTTTCCTGAACTTTGTTCTGCTGTATACTGCGCCGGATCTAGAACATATATAGGGGCGGACTTGTATAAAACACCAGTCCTGCAGAAAAGATTGGAGTGAACCGCGCCAAATTCATTAAAAGCTGGTACGGATTAGCTTCAAACTTTTCGCTGTTAAAGGGGTGCTCTGCTTTTTTTTTTTTTTTTTTTTTTTTAAACTCAACTGATGCCAAAAAGTTAAACAGATTTGTAAATTACTTCAATTTAAAAGTCTTAATCCTTCTAGTACTTATTAGCTGCTGTATGCCCCACAAGAAGGTTTTTTTTATTTATTTTTTTTATTTTTATTTTTTCTGTCTGACCACAGTGCTCTCGGGTGACACCTCTGTCCATTTTAGGAACTGTCCAGAATAGGAAAAAATCCCCATAGCAAACCTATCCTGCTCTGGACAGTTCCAGACACGGACAGAGGTGTCAGAGGGAAAAGAAATTCAAAAAAGAAAAGAACAGCAGCTAAGTACTGGAAGGGTTAAAATTTTTAAATAGAAGTAATTTACAAATCTGTTTTAACTTGCTGTCATCAGTTGACTTACATTTATTTTTTTTTAAACTTTTTTTTTTCCCAGTGGAGTGCCCCTTTAACTGGCCTCACTATTGATAACTCTGTATGTTAGGAAACACCTCTCGCAGTGAAACTACCTGTTTTAGTGGATGTGGCAGGCATAGAGTTTTCAGCTATACTGGTTCCTATTTCCTAACACTGCCTACATTCCCCATGAATCCTCTGGCTTTGCAGAGAGAGAGAGAGAGAGAGGGTGAAGTTTGATCACTGCACCTGGTCATATAATTAGGGTGCTGGAGGTCACTCGAGGCTTGTGGGTTGAGGTCAGTTCACATTACGTGCAGTTTTGATGCAAGGTGTTTTATGACGATTTTAAAGTCTTTAGGCTGTGTTTCACAAATTTAATTTTACAGCATTTTTTTTTCACTTTTTGGTGGTTTTTTTTAAATGTAATTTTCTAAACACTGTAAAAACTATTTTGTACAATAGTGTGCCCTTCCAGAAATATGGTATTTCCCAACGAGTGCACCTCCAGCTGTTGCAAAACTACACCTCCCAGCATGCCCGGACAGCCGTTGGCTGTCCGGGCATGCTGGGAGTTGTAGTTTTGCAACAGCTGGAGGCACACTGGTTGGGAAATGCTGCTCTGTGTTGCCCTCTGGGGGCAATATATGACTGGCTCCCCCTAGTCATATATTGGACAGGCTGTGTATGCACGAAGGGATCTGCTGAGTGAGGCGAAAAGGCTGGAAAGGAATGATGTCATGTCTATTTTAACCAGAGTATGAATCTCTCTGCGACGCTTAATCCCAGGTCTGAGCTCTGACATTGCTTCTGTGTCCTGTACAGCTGGCACTGACACACTGTAACCGCACGTTCTGAACCCTGGCCCTCCTATTTTAGGACCCTGTCATATGTGGCCGGTTTTGCTGTGGATTTTCTGCAGCAAATACAGTAGAACATTTTGTAAAATGTATACTGCTGCTATCTCTATGGGATCAGGATATATATAGTAGCTATACCCCTCCCCTCCAGCTTTCTGTATACTGCTGCTATCTCTATGTGATCAGGATATATATAGTAGCTATACCCCTCCCCTCCAGCTCTCTGTATACTGCTGCTATCTCTATGGGATCAGGATATATAGTAGCTATACCCCTCCCCTCCAGCTCTATCTGTATACTGCTGCTGGCGCTTCTCGGCCTTTTGGCTAAGATCAAGTGTAGTATCTGTTCTTATCAGGTAATCCCACTGGTAGGAATGGATAGCTACATGGAGGAGCAGGTGTACCGGAGTGTTCCGGGGTTGGTGCCACGTAACTAGCTTAACGGCTGCCCTGATGTGTTCTGTTTCCTCCGGGTCTCCCCAGAAGGCTGAGAGGGTCTAGAGCCGAGGTACTTTTGTGCCTCGGGGGAGTGATGACCCTGAGGTCACCACTCACTGGGGGTTATAACTCACTGAGTGAACGCACGGCACCGCACACTCTTCACCTTTTGGCATTCACGCTTGGTATCCCGGCCTTCTGGATAGGATCAGGGAATTTTTTTTTTATGCAGAGACCGCAGTCTCTGCATATACACCTATATAGAATCAGTGACAGCTGTCTCTGCATATACACCTATATAGAATCGGTGACAGCTGTCTCTGCATATACACCTATATAGAATCAGTGACTGACGGCTGTCTCTGCATATACACCTATATAGAATCAGTGACAGCTGTCTCTGCATATACACCTATATAGAATCAGTGACTGACAGCTGTCTCTGCATATACACCTATATAGAATCAGTGACTGACGGCTGTCTCTGCATATACACCTATATAGAATCAGTGACTGACAGCTGTCTCTGCATGTACACCTATATAGAATCAGTGACTGACGGCTGTCTCTGCATATACACCTATATAGAATCAGTGACTGACAGCTGTCTCTGCATATACACCTATATAGAATCAGTGACAGCTGTCTCTGCATATACACCTATATAGAATCAGTGACAGCTGTCTCTGCATATACACCTATATAGAATCAGTGACAGCTGTCTCTGCATATACACCTATATAGAATCAGTGACAGCTGTCTCTGCATATACACCTATATAGAATCAGTGACTGACGGCTGTCTCTGCATATACACCTATATAGAATCAGTGACTGACAGCTGTCTCTGCATATACACCTATATAGAATCAGTGACTGACGGCTGTCTCTGCATATACACCTATATAGAATCAGTGACTGACGGCTGTCTCTGCATATACACCTATATAGAATCAGTGACAGCTGTCTCTGCATATACACCTATATAGAATCAGTGACTGACGGCTGTCTCTGCATATACACCTATATAGAATCAGTGACTGACAGCTGTCTCTGCATATACACCTATATAGAATCAGTGACAGCTGTCTCTGCATATACACCTATATAGAATCAGTGACTGACAGCTGTCTCTGCATATACACCTATATAGAATCAGTGACTGACGGCTGTCTCTGCATATACACCTATATAGAATCAGTGACTGACGGCTGTCTCTGCATATACACCTATATAGAATCAGTGACTGACGGTTGTCTCTGCATATACACCTATATAGAATCAGTGACAGCTGTCTCTGTATATACACCTATATAGAATCAGTGACAGCTGTCTCTGCATATACACCTATATAGAATCAGTGACTGACGGCTGTCTCTGCATATACACCTATATAGAATCAGTGACTGACGGCTGTCTCTGCATATACACCTATATAGAATCAGTGACGGCTGTCTCTGCATATACACCTATATAGAATCAGTGACTGACGGCTGTCTCTGCATATACACCTATATAGAATCAGTGACTGACGGCTGTCTCTGCATATACACCTATATAGAATCAGTGACTGACGGCTGTCTCTGCATATACACCTATATAGAATCAGTGACTGACGGCTGTCTCTGCATATACACCTATATAGAATCAGTGACTGACGGCTGTCTCTGCATATACACCTATATAGAATCAGTGACTGACGGCTGTCTCTGCATATACACCTATATAGAATCAGTGACAGCTGTCTCTGCATATACACTTATATAGAATCAGTGACTGACGGCTGTCTCTGCATATACACCTATATAGAATCAGTGACTGACGGCTGTCTCTGCATATACACCTATATAGAATCAGTGACTGACGGCTGTCTCTGCATATACACCTATATAGAATCAGTGAGTGACGGCTGTCTCTGCATATACACCTATATAGAATCAGTGAGTGACGGCTGTCTCTGCATATACACCTATATAGAATCAGTGACGGCTGTCTCTGCATATACACCTATATAGAATCAGTGACTGACGGCTGTCTCTGCATATACACCTATATAGAATCAGTGACAGCTGTCTCTGCATATACACCTATATAGAATCAGTGACTGACGGCTGTCTCTGCATATACACCTATATAGAATCAGTGACTGACGGCTGTCTCTGTATATACACCTATATAGAATCAGTGACAGCTGTCTCTGCATATACACCTATACCGAATAAGTCGCTGCTTTCATATAGGTGTACATGTATAGACAGCGGTCACAAAATGACATATCAATTTGGATAATGTGTTTTTGTTCCCCCCCCCCCCCTTTAACTCTAGTAAATATAGCCCATTCTCTCGCTCCGGTGACATACCGTACATTTAGTTAGGTATTCTCTGTTGTTGACATCGCTGCCTCATTTTTACATCACTCATATTTGGGCATGTTACATGTTTTACAGAACCACACCCAAGCTGTCAACAATAACTCAGGACAAATTGTGAAAGGACTGTAGTCATGGAAAATATACTTGTGCGCACCGTATAGAGTCTGATAATCGGTTTGGAAATGTTGCCTCCAGCCTTCCTTCTTAAAGGGACCCTATTTCAGGAGGCACTGACCTGTGTACAGGAGTAGAAGGACTATTTCTGGCTATTATATAACTTTTATATGTCAATTTTTCAGCAGATTTCTGCTCTGCAGGCTTATTATTTTTATTTTCAGTTCTCCCAGAGCAAGTGGGTGGAGCCTCACCTCTATGGTGTCTGACACCCCTAGGGTTGCCACCCTGCCGGTATTTTACCGGCACAGCCGGTATTTTCATTCAGATTCCGGGCTGTGCCGGTAAGTTTGGATGAAAAATACCGGCCATGCAATCTAACCACACTAACCTGAAAAAAAAAAAAACTCCTGTTCTGTTCGGTGCCGACACCGCTGAGCGGGAGTGCGGGCCGCACGCCCGCACCATGCCGCTCAGCACAGCACCCTCTCTGACTCTGAGGCTGTCCCTGTCTCCCACTCCCAGTCTAAAACTTTACCTATGCAATGCTGTGCGGCCGGATCTGCGGAGGGACGTTGCAGAAGTGACGTCACTCCGCAGACCCGCGCAGGACATCACGTCACTCGCCGAGACTGAGAGGAGACTGGAGAGGTGCTGCGGTAGTAGGTAAGTGTGTCTGTTACTATGTGTGTGTCTGTGTTCGTGTGTCTGTCAGTCAGTGTTTGTGTGTCAGTGTTTGTGTGTGTGTTTCTCTGTCTAGGGAAGAGGAGGGGGGGGGTAACTGCCTATACCTATTTGGAAGAGAGGGGGGGGGGGGGGTAACTGCCTATACCTATGGGGAAAAGGGGGGGGGGGGGGGGGTAACTGCCTATACCTATTTGGAAGAGAGGGGGGGGGGGGTAACTGCCTATACCTATGGGGAAGAGGGGGGGGTAACTGCCTATACCTATTTGGAAGAGAGGGGGGGGGGGGGGGTAACTGCCTATACCTATGGGGAAAAGGGGGGGGGTAACTGCCTATACCTATTTGGAAGAGAGGGGGGGGGGGTAACTGCCTATACCTATGGGGAAGAGGGGGGGGTAACTGCCTATACCTATGGGGAAGAGGGGGGGTAACTGCCTATACCTATGGGGAAAAGGGGGGGGGGGGGTAACTGCCTATACCTATTTGGAAGAGAGGGGGGGGGGGGTAACTGCCTATACCTATGGGGAAAAGGGGGGGGGGGTAACTGCCTATACCTATTTGGAAGAGAGGGGGGGGGTAACTGCCTATACCTATGGGGAAGAGAGGGGGGGGTAACTGCCTATACCTATGGGGAAAAGGGGGGGGGGTAACTGCCTATACCTATTTGGAAGAGAGGGGGGGGGGTAACTGCCTATACCTATGGGGAAAAGGGGGGGGGGGGTAACTGCCTATACCTATTTGGAAGAGAGGGGGGGGTAACTGCCTATACCTATGGGGAAGAGGGGGGGGTAACTGCCTATACCTATGAGGAAGAGGGGGGGGTGGGGTTAGGGTAGCTGCCTATACCTATGGGGAAGGGGGGGGGGGGTAACTGCCTTATACCTATGGGGAAGAGGGGGGGGGGGTAACTGCCTATACCTATGGGGAAGAGGGGGGGGGGTAACTGCCTATACCTATGGGGAAAAGGGGGGGGGTAGCTGCCTATACCTATGGGGAAGGGGGGGGGGGTAACTGCCTATACCTATGGGGAAGAGGGGGGGGGTAACTGCCTATACCTATGGAGAAGAGGGGGGGGGGGGTAACTGCCTATACCTATGGAGAAGAGGGGTGGGGGTAACTGCCTATACCTATGGGGAAGAGGGGGGGGGGTAACTGCCTATGCCTATGGGGAAGAGGGGGGGGGTAACTGCCTATACCTATGGGGAAGAGGGGGTGGGGGGTAACTGCCTATACCTATGGGGAAGAGGGGGGGGGGGGGCTAACTGCCTATGCCTATGGGGAAGAGGGGGGGGGGCTAACTGCCTATGCCTATGGGGAAGAGGGGGGGGGGTAACTGCCTATACCTATGGAGAAGAGGGGTGGGGGTAACTGCCTATACCTATGGGGAAGAGGGGGGGGGGCTAACTGCCTATGCCTATGGGGAAGAGGGGGGGGGGGGTAACTGCCTGATACCTATGGGGAAGAGGGGGGGGGGGTAACTGCCTATACCTATGGGGAAAAGGGGGGGGGTAACTGCCTATACCTATGGGGAAAAGGGGGGGGTAACTGCCTATACCTATGGGGAAGAGGGGGGGGTAACTTCCTATACCTATGGGGAAGAGGAGCGGTAACTGCCTATACCTATGGGGAAGAGGAGGGGTAACTGCCTATACCTATGGGGAAGAGGAGGGGTAACTGCCTATACCTATGGTGAAGAGGGGGGGGTAGCTGCCTATATCTATGGGGAAGAGGGGGGGGTAACTGCCTATACCTATGGGGAAGGGGGGGGTAACTGCCTATACCTATGGGGAAGAGGGGGGGGGGGGGTAACTGCCTATACCTATGGGGAAGAGGGGGGGGGGGTAACTGCCTATACCTATGGGGAAGAGGGGGGGGGTAACTGCCTATACCTATGGGGAAGAGGGGGGGGGGGTAACTGCCTATACCTATGGGGAAGAGGGGGTGACTCTGCCTATAGGGAACGGGGGGGGGGGGGGTGTAACTACCTATACTTATTGGGGGGGCTACCTAACTTTATACCTGGATGCCTAACTACTTACCTACATACCAGGCTATCTAACTATGTACCTGGCCTTCATACATGGCTGCCTAACTACCTAGCTAGCCCCCTACCTACCTGGCTTGTCACCTACCTACATATCTGGCTTCCTGATCTACCTACCTAGTTATCTATTTACCTGGCTACCTACCTTCCCTTTTATTGTGCAGGACACCAAGGAGGGCATTATTACACTTTGTGGGCCTATAGATGGGAAGATTGTGTAGAGGAGGGCGGGCACTGAATATATGCAGAGTCTGACATGTTTTTCCTGCAGATGTTAAGAGATCCACATGGCGGCCTTATCCGGACGGAGAAGAAAAGGAAAGAGGACGCCGCTGATCAGAAAATACGTAATTGTGAGTCCCAAAATGTAACTGTAATCACTTATATGGTATATACATCCTGTGTACAGCTGATATCTACTGCCATATGGTCCTGTATATAATCACTTATATGGTATACAGATCCTGTGTACAGCTGATATCTACCGCCATATGGTCCTGTATATAATCACTTATATGGTATATACATCCTGTGTACAGCTGATATCTACCGCCATATGGTATGGTATATACATCCTGTGTACAGCTGATATCTACCGCCATATGGTCCTGTATATAATCACTTATATGGTATACAGATCCTTTATAGTATACTGGTCTTTGTATGGGGGTTTTATTCAGTACAACATTTTCAGTTTTCCACCTACAGAGCTATATGAGGGCTTTATCGGTATCAATTTGGTTTTGATGATTTTTTCATTCTATTTTTTGTTGTTGGTAGTGTGTATACAGAGGAGCTGTTACAATGTTTGCATTTGTACTATTTGGTGAGGTTGTCAAATGTATTTATATTATGTTTATATTTGCTGGGTAACCCCTTAAATTTATTGCCTGTTGTTAAATAAATGTTATTTACAATTGTAAGTTTTATTCTCTAAATGTAATTTTTTTGTGCATATATATTGCATCCATCCCATCCCCTGTGCCATTTCTTTACCCCCCCTCATCCCCCATGCCATTTCTTTACCCTCCCCATCCCCCATGCCATTTCTTTACCCCCCCATCCCCCATGCCATTTCTTTACCCCCCCCCCATGCCATTTCTTTACCCCACCCCCATCCCCCATGCCATTTCTTTACCCCCCCCCCATCCCCCATGCCATTTCTTTACCCCCCCCCCCCCATCCCCCATGCCATTTCTTTACCCCCCCCCATCCCTCATGCCATTTCTTTACCCCCCATCCCCCATGACATTTCTTTACC